>NW_026032461.1:0-104149 GCF_019186545.1 Solanum stenotomum
GGGGTTCTTATTAGCATTTCGGGAAGGGGATTTAAAGCACCCGAAACGTCCGCTAATACGCGGTTATCCGACGATTAACTATTTGGCTAATTTCGTTTGACTTAACTTGAATTGAACGAATTTGGTTAGGACTATTTTAAAAGAAAAATATTGAAATATTACCTAATGAAATATTTTTTTAAACTTATTTATTTATCTTTTAAGTCGAGTAAAACACGAATAAATTAGTTAAGTGATCAATTCAAAATGGGTGTCTTTTGGGGATTTGAATTCTTTTAACCTTAAGATTAATAGCGAATAATAACGAGTAAACAAATATAATAAAAACAAAGAGAGAAAGGAACTTGGGCCCAAGTTTGGTTTTTCTGTCCGCCTGGACCAATACTTGGGCCTGATTTCTACTTTTTGAAAAGGCTCAACACTCGGTACCTGTCCTAAACTAACACAATAATAATCAAGCTAAATGGGCTTTTAGCCCAATAATTACAAGAATACAAAAAGCTGAAAATTTAAGGCTCTTTTATGCCCATTTTTTCATTTTTCGTATACACTAGGTGTATACTAGTGTATACAATCCCGTATATCAGCTCCAAACACCTGTATGCCAATTCCATTTCGCTCTTTGAACACCGGAGGGCTGACTCGATACTCGAAAATGCAAAGAGGCAATGGGAAAAGTCCAAATAGACTCGGCGAAGCATCACATGTAAGGAAAGTGAAAGGAAAGAATTAACATGAGTAATTTAAGGTTGTCATTAAGCAATTTTGCCAATAAAGAGGCAGTGAGAAAGAAATGAATTCGTCAAACTTCAACATATGCAGCAGCAACACGTAACACAACACATATTAAGATATGAATTAATTGAACTACTATTAGAACAAGACATAATTCATCTTCTTTTTTTTTTTTTCATTTTTTAATAAACAAATGGAACCCAACATAATAATATTAATATGCTAGTTTAAAATAGGAATCAAATGTATCAGATAAAGTGAGGATCATACCACTAGATGGTTAAGAGCTCCACATCCAAATGACTATCAAGACAATTCCAATATTTTGGAAAGCAATAGTCGGCAACACTTAACTAAATAAACTAGATTGTTGATATTGAGACTTAAAACACTAAATAAACACTCATCCTTGAAAGAGTATCAATTTGAAGTGATGAACTCCAAATAACCCTTACACCAAATCGTATTTAACATAGCATATATAATCTTATAAACTTGATGGCTCAATACGCACCGATGTCTTTGAACACTAAGTAACGGGAACGGGACATGCTTTAGACAACCCGAAGTTAGAGCAAGAGATATTCCACCGGCGGGCACAATGAAAAATAAGGCAGTAAGCTATCTAATTCATACTATTTACACTAGTCAAGATACAAACGAAATAAACAACCCACGACATATTAAGAAAACAAACCTACCTATAGAAAACTAAATTTGGAATTTCAAACTAAACCACAAACCATAGACAACAAGATGCAATTAATCAGCAGTAGCAACAAACAACCAACAGTGAACTCAAAGAGGCATGAACCTTCAACATTTCAAGTTAAAGTTTACACAAGAAGAAATTTTTATTTTTATTTTTCAAGCTTAGAAGCAATAGAATTAACTACATATGCAATACGCGCATCTATATCATATATTGACAGAACTTAAAGGAAGAACAGTGAAGCAAATGCAAAATTATCATTCAAGCGGAGACATAAATGCAGGCATAAGACATAAACCAAATGGAAAGAGGAACATAAAACTTATACAGTAAAAGAAAAAACTATCAGCTAAGCACCAAATTTGAAAAAATGAAGAAAGGAACTGAGACCTCTATCACACATTTTAATGAAACAGTAATAAAACCTTCAAGTAAAACAAAGGAAATATCTATCATTAATATGAATAAACCTAACACCTGCCAACTAAAACACAATTACATATACTTTAACAAAAAAAACATATAAGAACTAGGAATGAATCGAACGAAACTAAAAAAAAGGCTTTTACCTTATAATGGGCAGCGAACCGGAACAAACAAGCTAGCGAGGACGAGCATTCACCACCGAAATGCGAATTCCGAGAACTTCGGCGATGTTATGAACCAAGTTCAACCCAATATCGATATCAAGGTCACACAAGTAGTTATTGGGTTGACAAGAGCTATTGGGCCGAAAGCAAGCAATAGGTCCAGTTTTATTTGGGATCCAGACCCATTTACACTTTGTTAAAAAGGACTAGGAATTAGAAGAATGGGGATGAAAAACTATTATGTGAAGCTTTGGCTTTCTGATCCTCTCATCCCCTTTCTATGGTCTTGTATCTCATCCCTTTCTGGTTACTTCTTTCTCGATTTATCTCTCCTTAGTTAGTGTATTATTACTTTGTTGTGCGTATTCTACATTATAACTTGTGTTCAGTGATTAATATATATAAGAGTGCTTTTGCTGGAATTGAGTTTGTTACATTGGTGCTTTCATTGAGAGACTCTAATGACAGCGGTGGTATTAGATCGATTCAGCGGTGCTGGTAATCCGGAGGACTGGATTAATAGGGCAGAACGATATTTCACTTTTCTGGGCTTCTCTGAGGAATATTGGCTACCTCTTCCTTCCTTATATCTCAATGGTGAGGCCCTCGAGTGGTTCCGTTGGTTGTTTCGCAACAAACAGTTTTTTGATTGGAATCATTTCAAGGAAAAATTAGCATTGCGTTTTCAGAAAGGAACTTATACAGAGTCTTCTGGGGTGGATGCTCAAATTACCAGTATTCTCGCTTTGCTTCAGAAGATTGAGGACAAATATTCATTTACGTCTCAACAGGTTGTAGTAGAAGATACTGGGATTTGTACTCCTACAGTCTTTAGCGGAGAGACGACGTCTCCTTCGACCGAAGAAAACTCAAACCCTGTGGATTATATTGAGGGTCATCCAGCACTGTTAGATACGTTTATCCATGACCATTCAGGTCATGTGGACTATGTGTTCGATGAAATGTCTAATGGAGTTTTCACCAAAGAAGTGGCAGAAACTTCTCCCGCCTCTATCGTTGTAGCTGATTTGAACCATATTCAGTCGCCTAAGGAGTTCGACAAATGTTTTCATAGTTACTGCCCCATCGTAGTCACAAAGGTGCAACCCGATACTCCATTCAAAATGCTTGATGAAGAAGCATCAGATCCTAAACACAGTGAAGTCCAACTGCTCGATGAAGGTTCCCCAAAAGATATGTCAAAGAGGTATGTTACTGCTAAGTCTTTGGATCGTGGCTTGAGTAAGCAGAAAATTGAATTTGAGACCTTTGACGACAAGTCTCTTGCTGAGTTTTTCGTGGAGACTGAGACAATTGAGAAGCTATATCTTTATGATTTTTTTCTGGAGATCGAGGATAGCAGTCCACGAAGTAACATGCCTTCGGATGGATTGCTTGTTGTTGAGCATGGAAAGTTTAGTGATGAATTCAGTGCTCGCAATATTTTGTGTCAATTTTTATTTAATCATGGTGATATTGCCGCTATTCATGGAACTGCAACATATCTTTGTATATGGGATCCGGGTATAAGTTTCAAGTTTAAGACTCTCATACGTGCAGTGAACACGAAGCCACCATTATTGTTGGGCTCTATTGGTACTTTTGGCTTCATTGTTTATGCTTACTCCGTCACTCAAGTGTGGGATCCCGGACAACAAAGGTGCATGCATTCTCCAATTTTGCTATTTGTCTTTGCATTGACAGCAATTACCTCTTTGAATTTTAATTCTCGGGACACTTTTGCTAAGTGGACAATTGCATACAAGATGGTAGTGATGGAATGAAAAGTGGATGATACATGCGCTGAGGTGAACCGTGTGTTTGAGGACAGTTCCCAAAGAGTTTCATCAAGAGAAATACAATCAATTGCACCTCTGGATATTATACGTCTTCCCAAATTATTTCGATTCCTGCAACAACTACTAGCACAACTAATTTTTGTTCTCCAAGCTCCAAAGAGTAAGGTAAGGTATNAGCATGCTGTATCTGCTTATTTAGCATGTCTACAAGGCTGCATCAAGACTATGGCAGACTCGATTGAGCAAGAGTTGCGTAATCTCTCTATGCTTGAGGAGATCATGGTCTACTTTGGCGCTCAGGGTGTACCAGCTAGTTATGCTACAGGTTATGATCTTGAATTTGAGTATACTCTTACTGGATATAGTGCTGATGAATTCATTAGTTTGATCATGCCAGCCACTTTGGATTCGGGTGATAAATTTGGTTGCCCTCCCACTTTCTCCCTGTATGAATTTGTTGCACTACAAACTTGTGAAAATGATCATTGGAGTTTGGTTGTGATTGAAAGTGAACTTGAGATGGTGAAAGTAACTTCAATTGTTGCTGCTTATGTTGTTCACAAGGCAATGCTCAATGAGTGTAAAAACACATTTATCTTGGTTAGTTGTGGGAAGGTTAAAACTACAACGAGGCTTATGCACTATCTTGCCCATTTCCGTGGCCATAGACTCGTTAAAGAGCGTATTATAGCACAAGTTTTGGAGTCAAATCCAGTACTTAAAGTACTTCACAATGTTATTAATACAATTCAACTTAAGTTTTCAAGCCAGCGTGGTATATCTGGCAAGATTCAACTTGCGGAGCTTTGAAAAAACATATGGTGGTATTATTGATGCTCATGACTCTGTTAATGTTAAGGACATGAAAATTGTTATGCTTAGCAAGAAAGAGCAGCTCTACTCGAACCTTGAGGACAAGGTTCTTTTTGAGGACGAGAGTATTGTTATGAACCAAGTTCAACCCAATATCGATATCAAGGTCACACAAGTAGTTATTGGGTTGACAAGAGCTATTGGGTCGAAAGCAAGCAATAGGTCCAGTTTTATTTGGGATCCAGACCCATTTACACTTTGTTAAAAAGGACTAGGAGTTAGAAGAATGGGGATGAAAAACTATTATGTGAAGCTTTGGCTTTCTGATCCTCTCATCCCCTTTCTATGGTCTTGTATCTCATCCCTTTCTGGTTACTTCTTTCTCGATTTATCTCTCCTTAGTTAGTGTATTATTACTTTGTTGTGCGTATTCTACATTATAACTTGTGTTCAGTGATTAATATATATAAGAGGCTTTTGCTGGAATTGAGTTTGTTACAGGCGAGCTCGGACTATGCGTGAAAGAAGAAACACAGCTCAAAGAAACTCAAATCCTTTTGGAAGCTAATCGAGAATGCTTTTTTGTTTCAAGTTTTGACTCTCTATTTGCGACCTTAGAAAATATTTTCTCTATCAACTATCGTTCTCAATACCTCCTTTTTTCACCAATTTTTCCAACTAAAATCTCTTTTTTCCAAAACAAAAAACCTCCTCTCAACAATGAATAACCAACGATTATATAGAAGGAAAGAAATGGGTTCGGAAACGGACCAAAATTCGGGCAAAACATGGCCCAATTCCAAATTCAAAAATAAAAAAATCTTTCACAAATAAGGGGAGGCAACCTTTCCCTGCGATTTCGACCCATTCCGAAAGAGGAAAGGGCGAATCGACGCTTGGGATCGACTCCTTCGTCCTTGAGCGACGACGTGGCATCATCCCGCGCGAGCAAAGGACAACAAACACTGTTGCCAGGACGAAAACACATGTGTTTTTCGCTGCTGGAACAGTGTTTTTGTACTATTGTTCTGGCCGAGGAGGAAGACGACACGGAAAAGAGAAACACGTCTGCTCTTCCGTGTTTTGACTCCGTGAAGACGCTGCGTGAACTGATGTTGTCGTTCGATGCCTATTGTTGATGTCGTATTTGCTGAAAAGTTCACGCTGCTGAAACGATGTTAACACTACTGCTTCTATTAACATCACTGATGGCAGTGATAGGTTTAAAGGTTGGGAAAGTGAAGTGGGCCGGGTTGGGGAATCATTTGGTGGGTTGTGTTGGATTATTAATGGATGAATATAGTATTGTTGGGAATTGGTGGGCTGGAAAATAGGTGGATTTGGGCTGGGAATTACGGGAGATAGGAATTGGAAAAGGAGGGGTTGGCTGAATGGAGGGATTTGGGCTGAAAAAATGGCCCAATATTTGGTACTTTAAAGGTTAAAAAAAAGAGATGGCTAAAATCGTAAATAAGGTGTAGCCACATTGAATTTCATTTGCGACTTCGGCTAAAACCTAAATAAGATGAATTATTAAAAACTAATTAACGCGCTTCTTAATCTTAACGAAATAAAATAATTAACTTAATAAAAATAACTAATTCAACAACATAGCTATAATTCAAACTAAATTAGATTAATAAAGCGTTTAATGTTAAAATAATAATAATAATAATAATGAAATCTTTTTTTTTTTNTTTCACCGCTTCGTTGAAACCTCCGGTGACTCGACAAAGTCTTTGAGGGTCGGAGAGGAATTGAACTTTGGTTTTGCATAGTTGTCAAGCAGAGGGGGCTGGAGCTATCTTTTGTGCATTTTCTTAGTACACGTGTTTAGTAGTGATACTGACATGTGTTTTCATGGAAAGGAAAAGTAGTAATTTAATGTACCATGTGCTTTTGGTACAATTCTATGATGCTGTAATAGTCCTAGTGTTGTTGGCTTATATATATGAGTAATAATATATATAATATTTTATCACATTATTTCTAATAATTGATATTTATTATTAGGTCTTGTAAAATGATTTGAGAATAAATAATTAAAATCCAAAGAGTAAAATATGAAAAAATACATATTATTTTTTCTTGATATGTTAAAAGTGACAAGTAAATATTATATTAATGAAACATTCTAATTATTATTTATAATTTATTTATAATTCGAATAGATAATTTATTTTAAAAAATTATAATCATACTTCTATTTTTATTACGTCATTATTTTTGTGTTATCTACACTGAAATATATTTTTTGAAGTTATCACTCTCTATTATTTTAATTTGTGTAAATACATATGAAGAAGAAAATGTTTATGATTCAAAATTGAGGTTGGAGTATGATTTTTAATTCAAAGACGATGCAAATAATTTTCACTTGTTAATAAACAAAAAAAAACATGAAAATCATTAAAATAAAAATAAAGAACTGATCGGAGAGAACAAGGGGAAACGTGATGCTAATAAGGAAAAAAGAATAAAACTTCAACTTGTATATGATTTTATTTCCTTGTTTAATCGATTTTAAAAAGAATGTCACTCTCTTTATTTAGTAACAGTTTGATCTTAAAATACATGATTTGTAGTCACACAAACAATTATACTTATTTCAAATCAGAAGTTTCATAAGTTTTTAAAATTTCGTATCAAGTCAAACTATATCACATAAATTAAAATGAAGAAAAGAGAATAGTTGGATAACATTTCTGCTAGAAAGAAGTTGGTCTCCTACTGTTCACATCCATTAATATTACCAAAGAAAACAGTTGTGCAACAATAGATGCAGAAAGTACCAAGGCTCGTTTGGTAGCTAGATACGTCTAAACCTGATACATGAATAATTTGGTTATTTATGTATTTATTTTATATCATGTTTAATTTGCAAATAGGATAAGAGTTATTCATTTACTAATTTTATACAATATTTGGTTGGTCGGTTTTCAAATGTTGTATAAAAGTTATTCATGTACTATTTTTTACAGTGGTTGCATTTTTTTGTAACCGTAACATAATTAATATTTATATAACTTATGAGGGAATCTATGTATAATTTATGCGGAATAGAAAGTTGAATAAGTTTTTTTTTCTTCGGAAACGGAAGGATTTTATTTACTTAATTAGAAGGTTCATCCATATAAAAATGAACTAGGTCTAGACAATGTAGTTCCAGTTGCATCTCTTTTGAGAGCTTTTGATACAAACAAGGGTATTAGTTATACATGTATTAAAGTGGTAAATTAGACATTCATCCGTATTAATTTTAAATGTATATAATTTACAACAAAACAAACAATTAATACATGTTAAATAATATTAAGGACATTTTAAAAACAAAATATTTACTATAAAAACATTTTAAAATCACATTATAAACAAAGTAGATTTTTATTCATTTCACAACATTTTTTACTCTTTTCTGTAAATTCAATAAAAAAAAAAAAACAAATAGTACCAAGTCCACGATTCTTTGCCTTCCTTTTTTCTTTTGACAATTTCCACATTGGGTACAACATGGAGCTCGTTGAACCACTTGAGCTTATTAATCCATTTGCACCCGGGTCTAAATGTAATGGTATTTCAATGCTATTTAATTACTGTCATATAAACGGAGAATTATGAATGATTTTATATACTCTCGAATAATAGTTCAATTTAGAAAATTAAGAGATAATTTATCTTTTATGTCTATTTTATTCTTGCTATTAAATACTTATTTATCATCTAACATCATTTTCAAAAGATCAAATTTAATAAAGTGAATGATAATATAGTAACATTATTCCTATTATTTATTACTCCCTCCGTTTCAAAAAGAATGATCTAGTTTGACTTGATACGGAGTTTAAGAAAATAAATAAGATTTTTGAATCTTGTGGTCCTAAATTAAAGTTATGTCAAATGTATAAATTTTCCCTTTAATTTTGTGGCCTTAAACATACTACATGGAAAGCTGAAATTAAAATGTTACCAAAAGAAAGAAAAATGTCTTTTTTTTTTAAACAGACTAACAAAAAAGAGGTTATGCGTTTCAAAACGAAGGGGAGCACTAACGGTATGTCAAGTCAAGAATAAAGAACTATGGTTGGATAAGCCGTATTTGAACAAATAGTACAGTGGAGCCTGTTGATCCCCAAATTAAATTGACACATCTTTCCTTTTATAGTCTAAAGTTTGTAGAAAAAAACTAAGGCAAGTGGCGTTCTATTCTATGGAAATGGAGCTCTCTCCTTCAGATGTATGTTCCCAAATGCCCTGCCAACTGGACTGGTGTCAACTGGAGTCCAACGCCTGGGCATTTTCGAGCAGAAAATACAAAGATGAATTGGGTTACCAGCGAACCATTCACCCTATCATGTGTGAGTCTGTTGTGAATATCAAACTTATTTTCCAATTTTTGCTTAGCACTAGTAAATCTTTTGAATCTTATCTTCTTCATACAGCTGCTGCTTCTGTTTTATCCATGTTTCCAACTGAGAAATGGAGGATCCAATCTGTTATGGAGAAAATGTCGACTTCAAATGTTTCTCTGGTTCAATTCTGGGCACCCATCAAGGTCAATGGATCTACTTTCATGTCCACTACGGATCAAACATTTGGTTTCTATAACGAACTCGATAAGAGGCTCTCTTCATACAGGAAGCTCTGTCTAGATACCTTGATTCCAATTGACGACTACATCGAAAGTCTATTTGGCCCAATTGAACGAGTTTACACAAGATGCTTGCCAGAATATAACCCCGACGTCCGAAGCTACTCCGCTGCAGAATTTCCACTGCTCGAAACTGCAATTCGCTTGGGAATTCATTCTTATTATGCAGTTCCAGTGTTCAACAACTATGACCAGCAGTACCGTGGTGTACTTGAGATTGTATCTACACAACCATCTCTTCATCTTTCCGATCTTATTACGGTATTTGCTCATCAATTCTTTTATTTTATTTTCATAATGCTCAACCACATTGGTTATTCACTTTTGTTTATATTCCGTATTTACTGTTTGAACAAGTCTGTAACCCTTTGTTTAATTTTCCATCATAGGGGTCGAAAATCTATTCATTTCAGTTGCATAGCATTTGTAATTCAAGGGACATGCTTTTTGGACTTTTAGAGGTATGATGTTGCCTTTTTGATTTCTGTGAAACCAAACAAAATAAATAAAAAGGATCAGAGACTGTTCTCGTTTTTATTTCCATTGCTCTACTGACTACTATATCTGTCCCACTAATTCCATAGCTTATCATTTTTATAGCCGCCTGTTGATGATAGACTTGATGAAATAAAGAACGGGTTATATGAGATCCTTGAAAGAGACAGTTTACCCTTTGCTCAAATTTGGGTTCCTTATTCTCCATCTGTCTCTTTAAAAGTCTTGTATTGTGCTGCTGCCTCCATCTATGAACGTTCGAGTTCAATGTGTCATGAGTTTGAACATATTTCTGAGGCCTGTTTTATTGAGAGCGGTACGGCATTGGTCGGGAGGGCATTTGCATCCCAAGGTTCATGCTTTTGCAAAGATGTTACTCTATTAAGCATCAAAGAGTACCCTTTGGTGCCTAGTGCACAAAAAGTTAGATTCACTCAGAGTTTTGCAATTTGCTTGCAAAGTAAATGCGCCAACAATAGCGTTTACGTAGTTGAGTACTTTCTGCCACCCAACAAAATGTCTGCTAGAGATACAAGGACTTACATAAATATGCTTATATCCACAACGAAAGAACGACTTCCAGGTTTCATAGTTGCTCCTGGAAAAGAACTAGGGCAGAGGATCCTCGTTGAAGTTGTTAAAGTTTCCCCGAGTGATGAATTTGACTCCTTTGAAATTGACCAATCTCTACCGAGTGTTCAATCACTTCAGGATGGAGGAGGAACAACAGAAATTGGCCGTCTGCTGAGTGTTCAATTTCTTCAGGATGTAGGAGAAACAACTGAAATTGATTCTTTCTGCCAACAGTCAAATAATGTTGTTGCTGCTGCTGCACTACTGGTTCCTTTCTTGTTCATCAGACAAGCGTGACTTACTCAACTGTGAAAGGACAATGGAAGTTGATCTGTTACTTCCTCATCCAATAGAGGAAGCTGTGACAAACAGAGGAAAAGTTAACTTGGATGTAGCACATGATGACCACATTGAGGATACACCTGAAATAATGCAACTTGATTCACACTTTGAGCAACCAAATATAGAAATTAATTCTGCGGGAAATGCAACGACTAACAACAATAAAATCCATTCGCATAAGAAAAACACAATACAAAGGATAGAAAAAGATTATGGGATAATTCGCAAGATTCTGGAGCAGCATTTTGGCATGACTCTTCAAGATGCTGCCAAAAGTCTACATGGTAAGTTCACTAACTTTAGCACAGTTGAGGTTCGTAGTTCTTTTGTGTTATTATGTATATGTACGCTCATATGCCTTTGACCGAAATGACTTATGCATAGGTTCACTGAAATCCCTTTTGTGTACTTCTTTTATTGCAGTTAGTCGAGCAACACTGAAACAAATATGTAAAGAATATGAAACCACTAGATGGCCAAATTACAAGACTAGAAAGGTTAATGTCCATGTTAGCCAAGGCGTATCTTTTCAAGGTGCTGAACCATATGTGGTCGATCAACAATATCCTGCTCTTTCCCAAGATAAAGGCACAGATTATTTGGGTCACAAAAATATCTCCTGCAACAGGAAAACCTTGTGATAAAGTGATGACGGTAAAGGTTACATATAGAGGTGATATCATAAAGTTTCAACTCTCCCTTTCATCAACGAGGGTAGAATTGGAGGGAGAAGTGGAAAAGAGGCTTAAGATATCACTTGAAAGGTTTTCAATCAAGTATCAAGATGAAGGTGACGATTGGATTTTGATAACTACTGATTCAGATTTGAGGGATAGGATGAATTCACTTAGATTGTTGGGAAGGACTACTATGAGATTACTGGTTACCCCTGAAGCTGACACATGAAGGATTTTCTGTAAGTTTTGTTATGGTTCATCTTCAATGCAGAAATGTTATCTTTTGGTGACATGGTGTTTGTCTCTTCCCTGCTGTGTTGTGATATGTCTTTGTGCTCAGTGAACCAAGGTGATTAATGCTGTTATGAATGAGGGATTGTTAAATTACTCTTGAAGTCCTAAAAGATGCCTATATATAGAAGAGGAAAATAATCCATTAAGACTTATGCACACTTTAATTGGATGATTGTTACATATTGTTTCATATCGTACTATATTATTTTAATAAATACAACGTTTGGATAGATTATATTCATTTCGTCGTTACATAATGTCTCACACCAACAATTTGAATAATAAAACTACAAGAAAAGTAGGATATATGGTAGAGCTACTATAAGAAGGTAAAGGCAAAAGGATAAAATATGATTATTAAATAATAAATAAAGATAAAATGAGAAGAAAATATTAAGGTAATGACGCGATCACATCAAATCGGTTATTACACAAAATGGGACCTTTTGTTGTTACCTAACGATATGATAGAATAATATTTAAGTAACAATCAAAATACCCATTGTATTTAAACTAGCAGTATAATACAATACAACGGGTAACAACCATCCAAACAAGGTGTAAGAGTTATGTTATTTTCTTTTGATTAGCTATTTTTGTAATAACAGTCTAGAATCTCCCTTATCTATTTTCCATTTGCTCTTTGATTGCATGAACAATCTATTTGTAATTAGTTCCTTTGATGATCAATACAAAGCTTAATTTGTTACATTATTGTTCCTACTCCATGTCTCTCTGTCCTTTTAGCATGCTCGATATGCAGTTCAACACCCTCTTTGAATCAGTGAACGCACTGCAAGATTGGGTGAAGGTGATGTAAGGGAGTCATTCTAGTATGGTCTCTTCCATTTACCGTATGATCACTACTGCAGGATGAGATGCAATCGGACTCCACGGCTTCGGATACTCCAGAAATTTCAGGTGCTACAACTATCACCTCTGTGTGAGAGTCAGATTACAATGATAGTAACACTGAGTTGGCTGATGTCGTGAAATCACCTCTGGATTGACAGCTTTCTGGAGAAACAATACCAAAAAAAATGTTTTCCGACATTCGGTCTAGTGCTTCGGTTGTCATCACTTAGACCACCGCACATAATCTGAATTTTGAGATTGAGGATGTTGACAACCAACTGGTAGCTATGGAGTTTTCACAATTGTTGGATTTTGACTTTGCATTGCCCTTTCGCAAGGATATCTATTTACAACAAATAAATGGACATTCCTGTTGACTTCTCTAATCATAGTAAACCTGGATAATTTTTCACCATTTCTGAGAACATCTCTTCTTTTCCAAATATGCCATATGATAAATATTGGAACTGCATTAAAAAGAGGTCTCAGTTTAACATTACAATCAGCACCCCACCATTTGTCAAGTGTTTGTTTCAGCTGTATATAAGGTCCCTGTATCCCTGCAGGTCTTGATAGACTTCTCCATAGAAAATTGGCATCTGGGCATGCTACAAACAAATGATCAAAACTTTCTGTTACAACGAACACAGGTAACAGAGTCAACAATTCTGCACCTAATTAATACCTCTCCAATGGGGGATTCTTTTAAACTACATTCTCCATAGAAGAAAAGAAACTCTGAAAGGAATTCTTTTTTCCCAAATGATCATCATATCCTGCTGGTTGTCCTTCCTTTTTCTCAACATTTCCCAAGCACTTCCAACAGTGAAGTTTCCTTTACTGTTGGGCATCCACCATGGTTTGTCCTTTTCATTAGAAGATAGACATACACAAATTAGTATTCAGATGATCACATATTTCTTCCCCAAACCTCTCCCTTATCATTGTAATGACCCGGTCGGTCATTTTTGGAAAGTTCCGTGAAATTATCATTTTTCCCTCTCAATATTGATCCCGAGTCTTTTATGATTGAGTTTGAAAAGTTGATTTTTTTGAACTTGAGTTAAAAGTTGAGAATTTGGTAAGTTTTGAGTTTGAAAGGCTAAGTTGTTAAGAAAGTGGTTTACGGTGTCTTTTGGAGTTTTGAGTGTCGGAATGGAATTCCGTCGATTCCATCAGTCCCAAAATGTGAAATCTAACTTGCGAGAGTTGTTGATTTCTAATTCTGAATCTTTTTGAGGATTTGAGGTCCTAAGTTGTGAAATTGTGGAATTTTAGCCTTTGGGTTGACTTTGGTCAATATTCGGGGTTCGGATGCTCGGATCGGAATTCTCAGAGTTTCGTTGGTTTCGGGGGTGATTCTAGGCCTAGGTGATGTCTTGGTTGATTTTTGAGAGGTTCCGACCTTGTTTTAGCCTTTTTAGGTGTAAGTTAGTTTCTTGTGGTTTTCGCGGATGTCAAAATTGTAACACCCCAAAAATTTATAAGTTAAGACCCAAATTATTCTTCATTTACATGTAAGGTCGTATCGGGTGATTCTTAAATTGACTATATGTGTAAAGGTAAATTCTTTAGTGTGGGAATGATATTGGATATCAATTAAGGTCACTAGAAACTCCTACCACAAAGTTGAGTTAAAATCTTCATTTCCGATTAAGTTTTGACATAAGATTCAACTTTAGTTAACTTCAAACGATCATATCTCTCAGCACATAATGAATTAGGTGGCCTATGATCTAACAAATTAAAGGTTTTTGAGTCATCTTTCCAATGCCACCAAGTTTGCCTCATTTCGTGTTTGGAGTAAAAAAGTTATGACCATTTTACCAAAGGCTGTCAAACCAAAGTTTTTTGAGTCTGTGAATGATGATCCCAAGCGACGGACCGTAGGTTGAATGACGACCTGTCCTATCCGGTCATCGGTAGAATACTGGGGGTCAACTTTTGGGACCCAAATCCTACAAACCCAACCGACGGTTCGTAGGTGGACCTACGGGCCGTCATTTGGACTCGTAAATGGACTTTTGAGCCTTAAAAACTCAAAATAGAATCCACGGATGAGATCTACAGTCCGTGGGTCAAACCTCGACCTATAGAAGGTTTTTTCGCCAGTTTTAAGAAGGGTAGTTTAGTCTTTTCTCACCCTTTCTAAGCCCAACCCACGAATTTTTTTCACCTAATTAAGCTCTAAGCAGTGTTAAAACATTATTTTACATTCACACTTCAAAGACTTAGAGGAAGGATTCAAGAGGAGAAAAGCTAGGGTTTTCTATCGTTCTTCGATATTCATCGATTTCGCTAAGGACTTTGTTTTTCCCAAGTGTGAAAGACTATCATAGTGTTGGACTAGTTCGTCCTCACGCCCTACATCTACTTTCAAATTAGTAAAAGAGTAATCTAGGTTTCTATCCCTAGATTTGAGTATTCTTGAGATGAGTTGATTTTGAGTTCTTGAGTTCCTGATTCTTTTTGAAATTATATTCCTAATTATTGAATTGCTATATGTTATGCATTAAGATTCTTGAGTAGATTCGTTCATGTCTATATTTCAATATGAACCCTATGAATTGAGTATTCTTGAGATGAGGTTGAGTTCTAGGTATTGAGTTTTCTATATTGTTATTGAGATCCTTGAGTTGATTCGTTCATGTCTATATTTTAGCATGAACTCTATTTTGAGTTATAAATTTTGACAATCTTTTAAAGCCAACATATGTGTTTTAAACTGAGTTTTTGAGAAAGTAAAGAGGAGTTTGAGAAAGAGTTTTAACCAAGATTTGAACAAGAGTAAAAGGGAACTAAGTATTTCCCAAATGTTCTATTTTTACATTGAGCAGAGAACTATGATTCATGATTAGTATGACCATCGAGTATGCCATTAATGTGTAAGCAGTACGACATTTAGATATGCCATCAATGTTTATGGAGTATGACTTTCTGAGTCATCAATGATCAGATCACAATAAACATTTGTTTTAAACTATTTTTTTGAGAAAGTAAAGCAGAGTTGAGTAGAGTTTAAAAAGAAAATTTGAGTAAAGTTTAAGGGAACTAATTGATTCCCAAATGGATTACTTTTACATTGAGAAAGAGGAATTTTGATTTCTAAATGAGTTTATGAGTTCAAAGATATTTCAGAGCATTACCTCTTTTAAGTGGTTATTTTGAGTAATTATCTCAAAAAAGAGAAAGAGTGTTTTATACATTTTAGCATGAGTATATTATTGGGAGTAGTATTGAGCACCGATATGGGGATGAGTTCAGACAACTCAAAATCCTCATAAACCATGTATGCCAACATAGGTAAAAAATCATACTTTTTAGATGAATCCTTAGTGCCTTCGGGCAGAGCTTAATGGATCCACTTAGTTGAGGTGTTCTATACCCCGACAAGGTATAGGACAGTTCTGGCAGTGTGGGTGAGACGTTGTATCATCACGTAGCCCATAGTGATGGTTGTCGATTAGAGAATCTCCTAAATAGAGTTAAAAGCATATTTTTATTATATCACTTAATATGCTGAGTTCAGAGATGAGTAAGTATTTTTGTAAAGTTTTAATGATTTCACCCCTTTATTTTTTTACATTCAATTGAGTATATATCTATATCTATTGCAGTCCTTTCATTCAGCTATTTGTTATTCAGCTATATTACATACTCGTACATTCAATGTATTAATGTCATTCGACCTGCATCTTTTAATGATGCTGATACAAGTTCTTAGGATCCTCAACAAGAGTCCGTTGAGATCACTTCGTCTGCTCGCCAACTTTTGAGTAAGACCTCCTTGCTTTCGGAGGACTCCAGTTTTATGAGTTGTTAGTATTAGTAACATTTTGAGTAATCGTGGGTCTTGTCCCGACACTCATCTATATATACTAGAGGCTTCATAGATAAACAATTTTGTAGAGTCTTTCAGTTTTCAAATGTTTTATTTTAACTTATGATTCATACTCAGTATATTCAACAAAGTTTTGAGATTTAGTAAGTTGTTTTTAAACGTTTCTTCCAATTTGATGCTTATGTATGCTTGAGTTAGTCTTCCGCTTGTAGTCAGCCAGGATAAGGGTTCGCTTGGGGATCAACAATGGTTCTAGAGTGCCCGTCACGTTCAGGGTGTAGGCTCGGGTCATGACAAAAACGCTGCTCTAGAATTAGTTGAGTTGTACATTCCTAACCCAATAACATACTTCTTGGAGTTTTAGAGGTATGGTGTTGTTGCATTTTTTATTTTGGCGAAACTAAACAAAATAAATGAAAGTAAAAAGGAGAGATCAGTCCTACTAATTTCATAGCTTATCTTATCATTTTTATAGCCGCTGGTTAATGAACCTGACGATATACAAGACGAGCTATATGAGATCCTTGAAAGACATAGTTTACTCTTTGCTCAAATTTGGATTCCTTTTTCTCCATCTGGCTCTTTAAAAGTCTTGTATTGTGCTGCTGCCTCCATCAATAAACATTTGAGTTCAATGTATCATGACTTATAATATACTTCTGGGGTCTGTTTTATTGAGAGCGGTAAGACGTTGGTTGGGAGGGCATGTAAACTAACATTACAATACAATACAACTGGTAACAACCATCCAAACAAGGTGTAAGAGTTATGTTATTTTCTTTTCATTAGCTATTTCGTAATAATAGTCTGGAATTGTTACAATAATCAAATGTTAGTTGATCAGTGTACTGGAAGTTAGTTAAACTGTTAGTGTAACTGAATCCGTTAGATAGAATAAGTCAGTTAAAATGTATTCTTCATAAATAGATTGTAATCATCAGTTACAGGGAATATGAAATATACAGATTCACTTTCTCTCTTCTTCTCTCTGTTTCTCTCTTCTTCTATTCATCTCCATTGATTGAATCCTCGAGTTCTCTCCTGGACAATCTTTCGATCCTCGAATCTTTAGGATTCTTGCAATCCAGCCAATATCCAGTAACATTGGTATCAAAGCTTAACGTTCCTTGGCAACGATGGCGAAAGGAAGTCGACCAGTTGGGGAAACAAGTAATGACAATTCTGTAGCAGAAATTGGGGATTTACGGGATATGATGCAAAATCTGGTAACAGAGATGGGGAATTTAGCTGGTAAGGTCTCATCCTTGGAGAAATTAGATCATGCAGTGATGGAATTGAGGAATCAGATTTCAGCAGAAAATCGCAGGGGTACTGTTCCATTGGGACATGAAGGTGTTTCTGATGGAAATGATAGTTTAGGGGTTCCTAGGGAAAAGGAAAGAAGTCCTCGCACAAGTAATAATTCCCAATCGAACTTCAATAGGTGGTCACGAATAGAGTTCTTGAGGTTTTGGAGGGAAGATCTTAGGTCATGGTTGTTCAAAATTGATCAATTCTTTTCCATGGAGAATGTTGGTCATGATGAGAAAGTTACAGTTGCGGCTCTGCAATTGGAAGGGGAGGCCATCTAATGGCATTTGTCATTCATGAGATATAGACCATACTTACAACCACCAAATTGGGGTGACTATGTGAGGGCATTGGTTGAAATCGGTACTGATTTTGATGATCCCATGGAGGAAATAAAAAAGAACAAGCAAGTTGGTAGTGTAAAGGATTATCAGTCAGTGTTTGAGAGAAACTTGACAAGGGTGAATTTGTCACAAGAAAATGCTATTAGTTGTTTTATTGGAGGTCTGAAACCTGAGTTGAATAGTGTTGTGAAGATCACCAATCCTACTTCATTATCTCAGGTGTACAAGAGTGCAAGAATGCAGGAAGCATACCTGCAGGCGGTGAGGCAACCTGACCATAATCAACCTCAGATGCATACAAGGAAGTTCTTGGACCAAAGGAATTTTACTAGTAAGCCTCTTTTACCTACTCTAGGTAGCAATAATTCTAGCTTTTCTAAAGGAGTCAATAGAAGAACTGTGAGCTTAGAGGAGATGAATGAAAAAAGGGCCAAAGGGTTGTGTTATTTTTGCACTAAAAAATATACGCCAGGACACAAGTGTAAAACTTCTAAACAGTTATATTTGTTGGAAGTGGATGAAAGGGATGAGTTGCAGAATTCAATAGAGGATTAAGGGAATATCTTGCAAGAATCCCAGAGTGATACGTTAGATTTGGGGCAACCTGTGGAGCACATGGAGATCTCAATGCATGCTTTAAATGGGTCATTGGGTTTTAGGACTTTAAAAGTAACTGGATACCATTCTAAAATGGCATTACACATCCTCATTGACACTGGTAGCTCTCATAATTTCATAGATTCTGATTTAGTCAAGCAGTTAGGGCGTGAGGTGAAGTCCATTAACACTGAGGTGGTTGCAGCATCTAATGGAAGTATGAAGGTGGACAAAATGACTACTGTCACTTGATTGCTACAGGGAGCCGAGTTTGTAGCTGACTTTCTACTACTTCCCCTAGGTTCATATGGGGTTGTGTTAGGGGTTCAGTGGTTGTTAACATTAGGTGATATCAAGATGAATTTCAGGAGTTTAACAATGGAGTTTTGGTACAAGGGTAGAAAGCATTTACTCAGGGGATCTGGCAGTCAAGTATTGACTTTTAGTGCTGGCAAATTGTCCAAACACTCGGGGAATCAGTCCCAACTTTGCATGATTCAGGTAGTCCCTCAAGGGAGTGATGAAATGAAGGGGCATTCATTGGACAATGACAAACAGGTTGAGGAAAATCCTGCATTATTGGAGGTATTATCAGATTTTTTTGCTCTATTTGATGATCCTGTTGGTTTACCACCTTCTAGAGGTATATTTGATCATAGAATTGTAATACAATCTGGTGTGGAGCCTGTGAATAAGAGACCCTATCGATATCCTTCAGTAAAAATGGATGCTATTGAGGGTCTAGTACAACAAATGTTGGATCAAGGGATTATACAACCTAGTTGCAGTCCTTTTGCGTCATCAGTTGTGTTGGTAGGCAAAAAGGATGGGTCATGGAGGTTATGTGTAGATTATAGGGACTTGAATAAGTCTACTATCAAGAACAAGTTTCCAATTCCTATAGTGGAGGACCTATTGGATGAATTGGGAGGGTCCAAGATATTTTCTAAAATAGACTTAAGGTCTGGATATCATCAACTACGAATGGCTAATGAGGATGTGCCTAAAACTGCTTTCAAAACTCACTCTGGACATTTCGAGTACTTGGTTATGCCCTTTGGATTATCAAATGCTCCAGCTACATTTCAAGGATTAATGAATTCTGTGTTCCAGCAATTTCTAAGGAAGCATGTATTGGTATTTTTTGATGATATATTGATATACAGTAAGACCATAGAAGATCATGTATTGCATTTGAAGTCTGTCTTTTTGAAGATGGTGGAGCACCAGTTATTTGCTAGAAAAAGTAAATGTTTCTTTGGTGTTCGTAGGATTGAATACCTAGGTCACTTTATCACAGCAGAGGGTGTGTCTACTGATCCTCAGAAGATCAAAAGCAGTTAAAGATTGGCCTGTCCCAACTACTCTTAAGCAACTGAGAGGGTTCTTAGGCTTAGCTGGTTCCTATAGAATGTTCATCCAAGGGTTTGGGATGATTAGTAGACCTCTCAATGATCTTACAAAAAAGGATAAGTTCAAATGGAAATCCATAGCTCAACAAGCCTTTGTACAATTGAAAGAGGCACTAACTCAAGCACCTGTCTTGGCTTTGCCTGATACAAGCACGACTTTTATTGTTGAAACAGATGCTAGTGGCTATGGGATAGGGGTTGTGCTTATGCAGGAAGGACATCATATAGCTTTTATTAGTAAAGCTTTATCTCCCCGGCATGCTGCCTTATCAGTATATGATAGGGAGTTATTGGCAATTGTTCAGGCCGTTACTAAGTGGTCTTAATACTTACTAGGCCAAAGGTTTGTTATTAGGACTGATCAGAAAGCCTTAAAGTTTCTTATGGAGCAAAAGTTGCATATTAATTCTCAATTGTTGTGGTTGACTAAGCTCATGCCATTTGATTACTCTATTGAGTACAAAAGGGGAATTGAGAACAAAGTAGCTGATGCACTTTCCAGAGTGACTGGAGCTGAGTTTCTGGCTTTGATAATTTCACCTACTAATACTGATCTTTTTCAAGCTATAGTGGCGAGTTGGCATTCAGATCAGAAGCTGCATCAGTTAATCACCGAGCTACAGGCAGATCCTACTTCCCACAGCAAATTCACTTGGTTACAAGGTCAGTTAAGAAGGAAAGGGAAGTGATTGGAAATGTACAGAGCTTGAGGACTGACACTATCACCTTGTGGCATGTTGGCCCTCTTGGTGGTCATTCCGGAGTTGAAGCTACCCTCAAGAGATTGTTGACATTGTTTTATTGGAAGAACATAAGGACAGAGGTGAAGGAATTCATTCTAAAATGTGATGTTTGTCAAAAGAATAAGTCTGATTTGTTGCATACCCTGGTTTGTTATAACTCTTGCCAATTCCTGTGGTAGTTTGGTCTCAAATTAGTATGAATTTCATTTATGGTCTTTCTAAGTCTAAAGGACATGAGGTAATTTTGGTGGTGGTTGATAGACTCAGCAAATATGGTCATTTCCTTCCGTTGAAACATCCTTATACAACTCAATCAGTTGCTCAAGTTTTCTTAGATACCGTTGTCCGACTCCATGGTCTTCCAGATGCTATTACTAGTGATAGAGATGTTGTTTTTTTGAGCTCCTTCTGGCAAGAGCTCTTTACTCTGCAAGGTGTATTGTTGAATACCTCTACGGCTTATCATCCTCAGTCTGATGGACAAACTGAGGTGTTAAACAGATGCTTGGAAACCTATTTGCGATGCTACTGTAATGATGATGCTTCAAATTGGTTAGCTTGTTTACCTATGGCTGAGTACTGGTATAACAGTTGTTTTCACTCAGCCATTCAAACAACCCTTTATCAGGCTTTGTATGGTCGACCCCCACCCCTCCATCTTCCTTATCTACCAGGTGAGTCAGCTTCTGCTGAAGTTGACACGACACTGGTGAATAGAGAGCTCAAGTTGCAGCTACTGAAACATCACTTACTACGAGCTCAGCTTCGGATGAAGCAACAAGTAGACTCTCATAGGAGTGATAGACAATTTTCTGTTGGAGATTGGGTTTATTTTAAAGTGCAACCTTATAAACAAGCTACCATATCTCATCACTCTTCCCACAAGCTTGCTGCTAAGTATTATGGGCTGTTTCAGATCATCAAGAGAGTTGGTCTTGTGGCTTACACCCTCTTTTTGCCTAGTTCAGTGAAGATACACCCTATTGTGCATGTGTCATTGTTAAAGAGGTGTTATGTGGTTCCTTCCTCCATTTCTTGTCTTCCTACTGTTGATTTGGCTAATCCTAATTGTCCTGGTCCTGAATCTGTTTTGCAACGAAGGTTGGTTAAGCGAGGCAACAAAGTTGTTGCTCAAGTGTTGGTTAAATGGGTTGGACTGCCTGCTGATGTTGCCACTTGGGAATTTGCTATTGTCCTGAAGACAAGATTCCCTTCCTTTAATCCTTGAGGTCAAGGATCTTTTGTATGAGGGGAGTACTGTTACAATAATCAAATGTTAGTTGATCAGTGTACTGGAAGTTAGTTAAACTGTTAGTGTAACTGAATTTGTTAGATAGAATAAGTCAGTTAAAATGTATTCTTCATAAATAGATTGTAATCATCAGTTACAGGGAATATGAAATATACAGATTCACTTTCTCTCTTCTTCTCTCTATTTCTCTCTTCTTCTATTCATCTCCATTGATTGAATCCTCGAGATCTCTCCTGGACAATCTTTCGATCCTCGAATCTTTAGGATTCCTGCAATCGAGCCAATATCCAGTAACAGGAATCTCCCTTATCTATTTTCCATTTGCTCTTTGATTGCGTGAACAATCTATTTGTAATTAGTTCCTTTGATGATCGATACAAAGCTTAATTTGTTACATTATTGTTCTACTCCATGCCTCTCTGTCCTGTTAGCATGCTCGATGTGCAGTTCAACACCCTCTTTGAATCAGTGAAGGAACTGCAAGATTGGGTGAAAGTGATGCAAGGGAGTCATTCTGGCATGGTCTCTTCCATTTGCCGATGATCACTACTGCAAGATGAGATGCAATCGGACTCCACGGCTTCGGATTTTTCTCAGCACTTACACCACCGCACATAATCTGAATTTTGAGATTGAGGATGTTGACAAGTGACAACCAACCATTAGCTATGGAGTCTTTTACAAATGTTGGTTTTGATACGTATTATTAAACTTTAGCAAAATCGTTGGTCCATCAAGGCGTAGAAGATGATCCAGTGGATAGTCCATTTATTTTTGTTGTACTGCAGATCCGTGCTTCATAATTTTTTCTTTTTATGAATTTTTGATAAAGATACTCGTGAACTGTTGTGCAAATTTTCAGAATCATTCACGACAAGGCAAATAATGAACAAATTGATATATATACATGTTGGGGACTCTCATGAACTCAATCAGCTCATTTTGTGTTCATTGGGATTACATGGAAGGTGAACTTTCCCTTCAAATGCTCGGAAATTTCACTATTCTCCGAGAATCTTATCATTGGCCAAAAAAGGTTAGTATGAAGTTGTCACGACCCAAGCCTAGGGCCTAGACGTGACATGGCGAATGAGGAACCCCAAACAAGCCTCTCAAACTTGTCATCACACTTCATCGGTCGCGGAAGTACAATCAACATTAATTAGCGGGAAATAGGGAGTAAGGGCAAACCATTTCAAAATGACATCATAGAACAAGAGTCAAGCTCATTTACAAAATACTTGTCCAACGCACACCTCTACATACATAGATAGGACGGGGGCCATGACATACTACCGGCTCCCCTCATAGTCAGAATACAATTGCAAGCTAAAGTCTCAAAACATAGGAGTAGGAAACATAACATAGCCCTCGAATCATTGAGGACTCACCAACAAACTCGGATAAGCACCGTACTAGCCACGTGAATGGAGAGAAGGATCAAGAGTAGCTCCGGTCCCTACATGGTGACATCATGTAGGCAAAATATGCGTTAGTACTTGGAATGTACTAAGTATGCGGGGTGCAACACAACAATAGACAAGGACACAATCGAAATACAAGAAATAGTTTCATAGGCATTATGAATAACAATATGAGGATGCATGATCAAAGTGAAGTCAAAACATGTTTAAGTAAATCTATACTAATAGTAGATATCATATGTGTATGCATGATCCAACCAATCTATAACCCCAACTTAGGATGGGGGATGCCGTTCACACCCGGACACCCTGGTGGCAAGGTATAAACCCCTCACATGGTTGATGTTGGTCACACCCCAAGCATCCTAGGTGGTGAGATATAAACCTCTCACATGGTTGATGTTGGTCACACCCCAAGCATCCTAGGTGGTGAGATATAAACCTCTCACATGGTTGTCCGGTTCTTTTCCCCCGGACCGGGCATGGTCATGCAACACTTTATATAGGAAATTCCCATTAGGCTCTAATGCAATCTCACGTATGGAATGAACATATACACAAGCTTAGTTTGTCATCAACACATCTCTGGATTGCCATACATCTCATAACTCAAGCTTTAAAGCATCGATTCATCAATTCTCCATAGTTGGACATTTTGTCAAACACCTTGAAGGCATGTAATGGAATCAAAGAGCATGGAAAATAGGGTAGTAATTATGCAGCCAAACCAGTGAACAACCTACAACAACACCTTTTAACACCCACAATACCACATGAAAATCTCCACATCCATTCCAAATTTAGATTCAAGTTCTAGAGTCACAACATGCTCAAAACAATCACTTTTCATGTTTAAAATTCAATGTGCAGGAAATTATTACAAAGAACAAGACTAATTTATGAATCTTAACTTAAACCATGAATTAGTGAGTAGAATAGAGTCTAGGCACTATGGGTGGAAGGACCCATGAGTTCAACACCACATACCTTGAGTTCTTATGAAGGTCTTGAGAGTGTCTTCAATGGAAGCTTGGAACTTGGAGCAAGAGTCTCTTCAATCTTAAGGAAGGTTTTGGATTAGGGTTCTTGAGAGAACTTGAGAGAAAATGTGTCTAAGTATGGGAGAGGTGTTTTGGGAATGTTTTAGAGATGGGAATTGAACTAATGGTATATAGGAAATAACATATGCCCTTTGGAAAAATGGTCCAACACTTAGAAAAAAAATGAGGCGGGTGAACAGTAAAAACGCTCACTGGAATTTGCATTTCCTGTCGGACAGATTTTACGAAAATGGGCATAACTTCTTCGTCCGAACTCCGAATGAGGTGAAACGAAGTGCGTTAGGTAGCTAACTCAAAGGGATTTCCATGGATATGTTATGGGCCACCCAAATATTTGTGTGCTAGGAGATATGACCCTCCAAAGTAGATCCTCGAAAAAGGCTTCACTTGGAAATTTTGGATTTTGATACGGTTGCTCTAAAATTTGGGTTAGACCCATTTCCCACTCAATTTGACCCCCTAAACAAGAATATGAAGTTGGATTTTCGAAAAACAAAACGGATTTTTTTGATATAGCTAAACAAGTTTCCGGTAACTTTCGAAGCACATTTTTAAGAACCTTTTGGGTCATTTCAGAAGTATGAACTATGAACATGTGTTTATTGAGCCTTATCAGAAAAGTCACAACCATTTAGAAATGTCACAACTCTTTATTTTGTATGTTAGTGGAATTGGATGCCCTCACATTATTTCACTCATTATTCTTTGTAGCATATGTAATCTCTACGCCATTTTTCTTTACTATTTACTACCCCATTATCTTCATGTTCATTGCTAGGAAGATTTCTTCAAGTATAAATAGTGGTGCTCTTCTTTTATTTTGGGAACATAAGAAAATATAGAGTGCATAAACTTAGTCAAAAAGAAAGTTTTTATTAGTTGAAGGGAGATGTTCTTTTTGTGGAGCTTTGGACTCAATTCTTGTCCAGAGTTTGTTGAGTTGTACTTTGTGATTAAGTTGTTGTATCCTAGAGGGGACAAATCAAGAAGGACTACTGTTGGACCGGTGAAAACAATTGTTGCAGTGGACTTGAATCTCTTTAAAGAGTGAGATATCCGCACCTCAGCCCGAAGAGATTTTATTTCTTCATTTTATTTTCAATTGTAATCTTGTAATTTTCACTAACAATTTTAAGGAGATTTCATAATGGCTACAATTGAAAAAACCATAGATGTTAAGATGAGATACCTTAACAAGTCATTTTGGTTCAATTATAACCATTTCAAGAGATGGAAGGGTAAAATACTTTTCTACTTAAGTTTCTCGATGTTTCTTATGTGTTAACTGAGAAGAATCCTAATAAAGTTGACATCACCTCTATGAATGATGATGAAACTATTTCTCATCTTAGAGAAAGTGGAAAAGTAAGATGGTGATTTTTTTAAATGTCGGTATTATATTCTTAATTGTCTATTTGATAATTTTTATGATAGAACTTACTCTAGTGCAAAGAAAATTTGGAAAACGTTGCAGAGCAAGTATGATACCGAAGAGGCTGGAGCAAAAAAATACACGGCTAGTAGATTTTATCGTTTTTAAATGGTGGACAACAAATAGTGGTGGACCAAGCTCAAGACTTTATAATAATTGTTGGAGAGCTCAGGACCGAGGAGGTTAAAATTGGAGATAACCTTATTGTTTGTGGCATTGTAGATAAACCTCCACCTTCTTAGAAGGAATTTCAAAAAATTATGTGCCACAAACAAAAGGAGACCTCTCTTGAGACGTTGATAATGAAAATCCGTATGGAGAGGAGGCAAGAGGCCAAGATGCACTTTTACAATTAGAAGAAAGCAACATTACAATGAAGGTAAATTTAACTACTTCAAATAATGCTACTCCTGAATCTCACAAAAATACTTTTTTGAAGTCTTAAGAAGAGGAAATTCAAGAAAAATAATGGTAACCTCCCAAGAAAAATAATGGTGAAAGTAACCATGCACAAAACAAACAAGTTAAAGATAAGAGACCGTGTTTTGTTTGTGACAAGAGTGCGCATATTGCTCGATTTTGCAGATTTCAGAAACGTGGTCCTACACCTCAGGAAAACGTTACCGGACAACCTTTTGTGGCAGTTATTACAGACATAAACATAGTTGAGAGTGTTGATGGATGGTGGGCTGATTCTGGTGTAAACCGTCGTGTCTGTTGTAACAGAGATTGGCTTAAAAAATATACTCATTTTGAGGAGCCCAAAACCATCAAGCTTGGTGATTCACACACTACTCAAGTGCCTGGAACGAGAGATGTCGAATTGTGCTTTAGCTCTAGAAGGGTGTTAACTTTGAAAGATGTACTTTATACTTCCTTCATGAGAAAACAATTGATGTCTAGTTTTCTTCTTAATAAAGCAGGCTTTAAACAGATTATTGAATCTGATCAATATGTAATTGTGAAGAAGGGTATTTTTGTGGGAAAGAGGTATGCTTGTAATGGGATGTTCAAACTGAATGTTGAAATGAATAAAGTTTCTAGTTCTGTTTATATGTTTTCTTCTACCAATTTTTGGCACACTCGTTTGTGTCACATTAATGATCGTTATGTTGGAATCATGAGTAGTGTAGGATTAATCCCAGTTATTAAAAAGAATTTTGAAAAATGTGCGGCTTTTAGTAAAGTCAAAATCACAAAAAGCTCTCATTTTCAAGTTGAAAGAAAAACTGATTTATTAGAATTAGTTCATACCGATATTTGTGAACTTGGTAAAATTTTTACTCGTTTGGTGCAATAGTTTCCCTTGGTTTTGGGTCCCAATCGTAACAACGTGTAAAGTTTGAGACTAAATTGTAATGATATTTGAATAATATTTAGTCATGACATGACAATATTTAAATTCAATAAAGAACAAGTGGTGCTAACTCCACAACTTTTTGCTTTGGCAATTCCCATAGTGGCTACAAATTGGAAAAATGTATTTCCACAAAAACGCGGGTATAAATGAGCAGGTCTAATTTTGTGTCAAAAACAAAAGCAAATGTGGACTAAATAAGCAGGAGCACAAAGGGGCAAACGTTAGGGGAATTCTGTTGTATTGTATGGAGCATCTTGTTCAGCAAGTTTCAGAGGTATGTTCCCTAATGCCTTGTCAACTGGACTGGTGTCAACTGAAGCCCAATGGCTGGGCATTTTGGAGCATACAACACGACGATGAGTTGCAGTACCAGCAAACAATCTGTGACTACTACAAGGAAGCTCTAGTTGCCCCCCCCTGTGCGAGTTTTCAGAAGATGGTTGCCAGAATATAACCCGGACGTCAAAAGCTACTCCGCTGCAGAGTTTCCACTGCTTCAAACTGCAATTCGCTTGGGATTACATTCTTATTATGCATTTCCACTCCTCAAACTCCCTGATCAGCGGTGCCTTGGTGTATTTGAGATTGTATCTACACAACCATCTCTCCGTCTTCCGTACCTTATTAAGGTATTTGCTAATCTCTTGTTTCATTTTATTTTTAGAATGCTCAACGACATTGGTTATTCACTTTTTTTTATATTTCATTTGAACAAGTCGATAATCCTTGTTTAATTTTCCATCATAGGGGTTGAATTTTGAATCAGTTGGATTGTACATTCCTAACCCAATAAACATACTTCTTGGACTTTTAGAGGTAGATTGTTGTTGCCTTCTTTATTTTGGCGAATCTAAACAAAATAAATGAAAGTACATTCCTAATTTCATAGCTTATCTTATCATTTTTATAGCTGGCGGTTGAAGATAGACTTGACGAAATAGAGGGGTTATATGAGATCCTTGAAAGACATGGTTTACTCTTTGCTCAAATATGGATTCCTTTTTCTCCATCTGCCTCTTTAAAAGTCTTGTATTGTGCTGCTGCCTCCATCAATAAACATTTGAGTTCAATGTATCATGACTTTGAATATGCTTCTGGGGTCTGTTTTATTGAGAGCGGTAAGGCGTTGGTTGGGAGGGCATTTGCATCCCGAGGTTCATGCTTTAGCAAAGATGTTACTAAATTAAGCTTCAAAGAGTACCCTTTGGTGCCTAGTGCACGAAAAGTTAGAGTCACTCAGAGTTTTGCAATTTTTTCGCAAAGTAAATGCGCCAACGATATTGTTTACGTAGTAGAGTACTTTCTGCCCCCAACAAAATGTTTGCTAGAGATACAAAGACTTTCTTAAACATTCTTTTATCCACAATGAAAGAACTACTTCCAGGTTTCATAGTTGCTTCTGGAGATGAACTAGGGCAGAGGATGCTTGTTGAAGCTGCTAGAGTTTCTCCGAGTGATGAACTTGACTCCTTTGAAATAGGCCAACGTCTACCAAGTGTTCAATCACTTCAGGATGGAGGAGAAACAACAGAAATTGATTCTTTCTGTCAACAGTCAAATTACAGAACGGGGAGAATAATGGTGCTAATGCACCACTGGTTTCTTCTTGTTTATCACACAAGTGTGACTCACAAAAGATCTGCTGCAACAGGAAAACCTTGTGATAGTGTGATGATTTTAAAGGTTACATATAGAGGTGATATTATAATGTTTCAACTCTCCCTTTCATCAACGAGGGTAGAATTGGAGGGGGAAGTGGAAAAGAGGCTTAAGATATCACTTGAAAGGTTTTCAATAAAGTATGAAGATGAAGATGACAATTGGATTTTGATAACTACTTCAGATTTGAGGGATGTGATGCATTCACTAAGATCGTTGGGAAGGACTACTATGAGATTACTGGTTATCCCAGAAGCTTACACATGAAAGATTTTCCGTAAGTTTTGTTATGGTATCTTCCCTGCTGTGTTGTTACATGTCTTTGTACTCAGTGATTAATGCTGTTCAATGGGCATTTGTCAAATTACGAAAGATGCCGATATCACTACAACAAATATGATATATAGCTGCGAAATTATTAGCTACTACATCAAATTCGTCACTAATTGTTCGCTTTTAGTGACAAAATTTACTTTTCGTGCTTAAATATATGAGACACATACTTTTAGTGACGAAACAAAAAAATCCGTAGCAAAGTTTCATCTACGAAAGTTTCCCACCAAAAAATTAATTTGCGCCATTTGTTAAGTAGTGTTAGTCACGAATTTAAAGTTATCTGTGACACATTATTTCATCACTAATATGTATCTAATTCATGACAAATTATTTTTTGTCTTAAAATTTATTGATTTTTTTACCCAAAAAAATTTCATCTAAAAAATATATGTTGTTACAATATCGACAAATTAGAATTTGTAGTTAAATATTATAAGTTTTAGCTATAAGAATTTAACTTTAATTATGATATTTATTTTCGTCACTAATAGTATAAATAATTGGTGACAAAAATTTTATTGTCTCTAAACAATCTGTGATTCAGTGACAACAAAATAAATGTCATAAAATATGTAAGGTGTTAAATAGCGACGACTTAAAATTTGTAGTGAATAATTCAACTATTTGCTACGAAAAAAATTCATAGCTAAATACAATTTTTTTTGCTACAATTGTTCATAATTACAAGTGACAACTTACAAAAAGAATAATATAAGTGCTTCATAAGAAATAGACAGAGTTCTTTCGTCAATTAGCGAGGGAAAATATTAAAACCAACGAATTCGGTCCATTTTGTAAAAATAAAAAAGTTCAATTCATGAATTTTCTTAAATTACACAATTATGCATCATTTCAAAAATACAATCTAGGTTATAAGTATCGTGAGTGGGGTACAATTCTACCACTAGATCACTAATATTTGTTGGTTTAACACTTTTGTTTTTTATTTGACACACTTTCATTGATAAAGACAATAGAAAAAATAATTTCTCAAGTCTTGGTGCTAATTTTTGTGCGTGTCTATTGATTTGTGATTGGTAAACTGCATAGACTAAGTCGTTCTATTTGCTTCTATCTAAAAATATGTAGTTATTTAATAGTAATTCCACAAATGCACGTAGATCAACTATACAGAGATAACATCGATGTACAAACTTAGACTTTGCAAAGGTGCGAAATATTTCATGAATTTCTATTAACTTTTCCATCAGTGTGAAAATCAGAATAAACTAAAAAAATGAAAGCACAAATGAAAGAAACAAACAACCTAGGATTTCAAATATATTATGATGAAGTACTATATATAGTTATGGGTATCGATGATTTTTTTTACAAAACAATTGATTTACTGACCGAATTGAACCGATTATTCAATTTTTTAAATAAAATCAAAAGTTTAATTTTATTTAAATTTATAATTGTACTATATAATTTTTAAAATTTATAAAAATAACAGAATCGTACTGAATATATTTAAAGATATGTTAAAAAATATATAGTTTAATTAAAATATAATCTACATTTGAATGAATTGTGGGTGATAAATTTCATGCACTTGTGTATGTGTGTAAATAATCATATAATATATTATATCTACAAAAGTTAAATTTGAAAGAAGTGAATGAAGTAGAAAATAAATTAAAAATGAGAGACAAGAGAGAGTTGATCTGATGGTAACCACTCCTCACTTCCAACCTTAAGGTTGTGAGTTCGAATCCCCAAAAAAGCATGATGATGTGGGAGCTCCTAGGGATGAGTTTAAAATAAACTTGAGATAGGGGTGGGTGGGGGGAGGATAATAGGAAAATTAATCTTTTTTATAATAATAAAATTGTCCCTAATTAATACATTTAATAACAAAATAATTTTTGGTATATAAAATATAGTCATTAGCGACGATATAATTTTGTCGGTAGTAATAACCTTTTTAGTGACAAAACATACTATTATCTACAAAAAATATACTTTTTACGACAAATGAATTTGTCACAAATGTTTAAGCATTTGGGGACGATTTTTCTTTTTGTAGTTAATATAATACTTTTAGCGACGAAGCACTAAATCGTCTTTGTATACTTTTAGAGACACACATTTAGTGACGACTGAGTGGCAAATTATTTTTCGTCTCACAAGAATTTTAGTGACGAAATATGATTTATAAATGACGAAATTATTTGTCCCTGATAATCGAATTTGTTGTAGTGTATATAGAAGAGTAAAATAATCATAGGACTTATGATATGAGTTATGTCATTTTCTTTTGATTAGCTATTTTGTATTTTCTGTTTGTTGTTTGATTACATGAACAACCTGTTTGTAAGTTCCTTTGATGATCAATACAAAGCTTAATTTGTTACATTATTGTTCCTACTCCATGCCTCTGTGCCCTGTTGCCATGCTCGATTCTCAGTTCAACACCCTCTTTGAATCGGTGAAGGTGATGATGCAAGAGAGTCATTCTAGCTAGTATGGGCTCTTCCATTTGCAGTATGCTATCACCACTGCAGGAGTAACATTCATAGTTTAAATATGGGAAGAAAGTAACATTTCTTTAATAGTTTTGTTTTTTACTTCACTCATGTTATAATTTCTAGATTCCATAATGTGCAATTATAGTGAATATATGGTTACTTTTTATTGTTGTTATCATATTAAAGTTATCAGTATACACAATTTCCTAATTAATTAGTTAAATATTTTCACGTAGTTAGAATTCCTTTTTAGTTTAACTAGTCCTGGGAACGTGTGTTGCACGTTTGTCCCCTAATTGGCATCAGAAAAGTTAATTTATATAATTATAGTGGAGTCTACATAAATTCATCGCTAAGTTCAAAGCTAAGTCCTTTTGTATGTAAGTTTGACATAAGAATATAACTCTTCACAAAATATAACATGAAAATCTTGGACAGATGTTGGAGGCTTGATATTTTCAATACTTCACAAAAAATAAACCTTTTATTATATCAGAAGAATTAATATATTTTAATTACTAAACAAGAGTTTTAATAATCCAAAAAGAAACTTGCTATAAAAAGACACGTATAAAGAAAAATATTATAAAATGTCTAGTTGGTGTAACATCAAATTTATAGAAAAAAATACAAGTTCAAACAGAAAAGTAAATAAAGACATGACATCCATAATAAAAGACATCACATTAAAATATATAGACAAAAATATTGTCATATTGATTGAATTACACTTGTTAGAAGTCGACTTGCTATAGACAAAATGTTTCATATGTATAAAAAACTGAAATCATAAAAAAAAAAAAAAAAAAAAAAGCATGAATATGTTAAAAATACAGATACACTATATTTCTTGAACTATATATATTAAAGGATCTGTAGATAAAGAATTAAATATGAATTCTAATACAATAAAATTCAATGTAACATTTCATTTAGTCTTCTTTTTACTTTACATTATTATTTATTTTATTTTTACTTTTGCACTAATTTTTGTATCTCTCTGTAATAGTTAAGTACATGAATTTTCTAAGCATTTGAGATTATATATAAAAAGGAAAAAGTACAAAGAGGTTGTTTTAAAAAGATAAATGATTAACAAACAACGAAGAAGGCATAACCATTAATGTTCATAAAAAACTTACTCTTTTACGGGTCTAGTTGTAAAAATATTCTATGGGATTTAACATGCTTAGTCTCAAAACAATTAATTATAAATATAAACTGGCTTTTATTATATTTATATCCTAAAGATAGAAGAAAGGAAGAATACAAAAAAATAGTAATCAATTACGAAGTTGTATTTAAAAACATAAAAAGATGGAGCTATGAAAAATAACAATTAATTTACAACTTCATATTGATGAATATTCATCTTGTAACTATAATAATTTACATATTTCTCAACAAAAAAGATGAATATGCATGAAATTTAAACAATACTAATAAATAAATCAGTAAGAAATCTGATAATTACAAATTGGCAATGAAAATTTTACATGTAGACTAACCTAATGTAGAATGTAAGATGATCACAAACTTGAATGAAAGAAGGGAATATAAATAATGTTGTGTGAGTGTCTTTGATAGACTTTTCATTACCCTGCTTATCTTACAAATTAAAATTGAAGGTTATTAGACTCTTCATTACCCACATTTAATTAGTACATGAATATATGATTGCATTAAAATCTTGTTTGATACATGAATTTAAAAATAACTATTACTTAATATTTAATTAATTAAATATATATTAATATTTAATTTATTTTAGGGGTAAGATAAGGGCAAAATGATAATCCAACTTTGAGGTTAGGAGATTTTCACTTATAATAATATATGATATGATGATTAATTAGTAACTAAGTCTGTTTGAACCTTTTGAGCTTTTTGATCCATTTACACATGTCCACAAACTTAAATTTTGACTTTATTTAGAGGTGGAAAATAAACGGGTGATCTAAATTTAAAAATAGATCACGTTAATTTGAATTTGAACAAATTAAAATAAATTGATATAAATAGATAGACGTTCGAAAATTAAAATAAATTGATATGAATAGTACCGAGTTGATTTCTTTCTTTTTTGAAGTAAGTGGGCCTCTTTAACCTTTTGTTAAGTATATTGAACCTTGCATGCCTTGTTATGTAATTGGGAGTAATGGGGAATGGTGACGATCTTCGTATATTATACTTGTTATTAAACGTTGCCCGAATATTTGTAATGATCATGTGGGAAAAAATGAATTGGTAGATACAATATTGTGTGATGTGTCATGAGTAGCTTGAATGATTATCTTGACACACTTTTGATGATGTGTCATAATGTGTGTGGATTGGTTATTGATGTGGAATTTATTATCTTCTATTATACATGTGAACATGTTTATTTGCATTGAATTTGAAATACTATTATGGGATTTGAATTCGTGATATGCTGATGGAAAATGGTTCCAGCAATTGATGTTTATGCTTTTGGAAAATGATTCCGGTAATTGATGTTTATGCCGATGGAAAATGATTTCGGCGATTGATGTTTATACCGATGAAAAATGTATCCAATGGATGCATGGACTAATATGTCCTTTATGGGTCCTGAGCTTCTAGTTATCAGTTGTGTAGTGAATGCATGGACATATAGGTCCTCCATGTGTCCCAGGATACTAGTCAGCGAGTGTGTATCAACAGAATAGACATGCTTCATTCTATATGACATTGCATTGCATTGTATTCACACCCCATTGTCATTCTTGTCTTTTATGAGTGAGTTGTTATGTTTCGTGGCTATCTAGATCTGACAGGTTGTGGTGATATTATGGAGACTCTGATATGTGAATAACAGTGTATTATATGTAATGCATTGCTCCATTACTTATGAAATTGTTAGATGAGTTGGTTCTAAATTCTATGAAGATTGTAGTTTGAGGAGGTTCAAAAGGTGTGACGGGGTGCTTGTGTTCGATATCACTTTACTTAGGGTTAGCTAGGAATGCTTGTTGAGTACAATTATTGTTTGGTACTTACTCCCTTGCTTTCCACACCTGTGTAGGTTACGAGTCTGGATCATCTTGATCATCCTCTCACATCTTCATTCAAGACTTGCCTTTGGAGTTCGTGATCATCTCAACAGTTATCACATACTCTTGATGATGTCTTTCTACTATCCCATTATTGTAGACTTGTACTTCTTTTGAATTTGTTGTATTATTTAGAAGCTTGTACACGTGACACTAGGTTTTGGGGGGAAGATGTGTTATATTAAGAGTTTTGCATTATTATGTTATGTTTAGTTCTTGATTTCTTTCTTACTTCTGTTATTGCCCTTGCCAAGGGTTGTTTAAGTTGACCTGTATTAGTGGGATAAGGCAGGTGTCATCACACTTGACTTTTGGATCGTGATAAGGATGAATTCAAACCATCCCCTAAGGGCACAAATACCTTATTTAAGGACTAGGAATTGAACTACATAAGTAGGAAATCGAAATGCTCACCTTTAAGAAGATTTTGGAGTTTTTAAGGAAGGACAAGCAAAAAGAGTACATTTGATCCAAAAACTTCAATTGAAAAGTGTTAAACCTTTGGGGTGTAAAAAGTGATTTTGTAAAACCGGAGTTAAAAAAATTGGTCTGGATGAGCCTTTTCTTTAATAACAATGGCATAGATGAGTCAATTTTTTAAAGGATGACGTAAATAAGCATTTTTGGAAAGTTTGATGACATATTTGAGTCTTTTTCCTTTAATAAAAGACAAACGGTTTAATTAACATTTGTAAGGACCGACATGCTTATAATATTGTATAAAATAATATAGATATAAATAGATAGATTATTTATATTTATCACATTATAGAAACTTTTTTGGTAATTTTTGTTCAACTAGGATATGATTTTTAAATATTATTTACACAAATTTTAATTTTCTTTTAATATTGATTAAGGATTCACATGCAGTCCACATACTTAAAAGCTTCAACAAATAATAAAATCACAACTTTTTGAACCTTTCAAGATTTTCCGATTATCCCAATTTGTAGGTCCCAATCCAAAAGTATGTGTGAAATTAGACACTAAATTCAATAAAGAACAAATAGTATAGTAGCTACAACTTTTTGACTTTTTTTTCCCCTTTGGCAATTTCCACCAAAAAAATGCGGAATCTATTTAAACCACTTGAGCTTTTTAATTCACTTGGATTTGTCTACACACTAAATTTTTTATTTTATTTAGAGGTGTCCAATGAACAAGTGATCTAAATTTAAAAATAAATCACATTAATTTGAATTTGATCATATTAAAATAAATTAATATAAACAAATGAATTATTGATCCATTCTAAAAATATTTAAATTAAAATACATTAAATGTGGGTCGTGGAAAATGCTCCTCCAGAATCAAAATATGAATTATTGATCACCATAACATTTGCTATTTTCTGTAAATTCAATAAAAAACAAACAGTACGATTTTTTGCTTTTCCACATTGGGTACAACGTGGAGCTTGTTGAACCTCTTGAGCTTCTTGATCCATTTGCACCGTTTCCTTATAAATTGAGCGGGTGTAAGGGTGTGTTTGGTACTAAGGAAATATGAAAAATATTTGATTTTCTAATGTTTTGTTGGCTTAAAAGTTTTTTAAATTATCTCATTTTTCTCAAATTTAAGGAGAATGATTTTCATTCAAAAATTAAGGAAAACATTTTTGAGAACTTTACTTCATCTTTCAATTATTTTTCTAAAGAGTATTTTTTATTCTCAAGCCAAATATAAAAGAAATTTTCTGAAAAATATATTTTTCATTCACCAACCAAACATTAAAAAAAAATTTATACTCACCAATCAAATATGAGAAAAATAGGGTAGAAATCCACTTGTTTTCCAAGAAAACATTTTCCTTTGTACCAAACACACCCTAAATAAATGTCATGGTATTTTAATACTAGTATTTAGTTACTGTGATATAAATGGGGGATTATGAATGATTTTATATATTGAACAAATAGTAGAGGTATTTTAATACTACTATTTAATTACTTACTGGTGTGATATAAATGGAGAATTATGGATGATTGAACAAATAGTAGTAACTCGACGACTTTTGGACAGTTGATCCACAACTTTGCTTATATCAGCAGCAGATCAGCGACGGGGCAGAGGCAGTGAAATTCAATTGTATATTATGGAGCATCTTCTTCAGCAACCTTCAGAGATATGTTCCCTAATGCCTTGTAAACTGGACTGGTGTCAACTGAAGCCCAATGGCTGGGCATTTTGGAGCATAAAACACAACGACGAGTTGGAATTCCAGCGATCCATTAAGTCCATCTTTTGTGAGTGAGTCTGTTGTGAATATTTTCCAATTTTAGTTTAGCACTAATCTTTTTTATCTTTTTGATACAGCTTATTCTGTTGTTTCCATCTTTCAAACTGAGAAATGGAGGATCCAATCAGTTATGGAGAAAGTGGAGACTCCAAATATTTCTCTGGTTCAATTCTGGGCACCCATCAAGGTCAATGGATCGACTTTCCTGTCCACTGCGGATCAACCATTTGCTTTCTATAACCAACTTGATAAGAGGCTCTCTTCATACAGGAAGTTCTGTCTAGATACTTTGATTCCCATCGACAACAAGGAAATTCTATTTGGCCCCCCTGGACGAGTTTTCTCAAGACGCTTGCCAGAATATAACCCCGACGTCCGAACCTACTCCTCTGCAGAGTTTCCACTGCTTCAAATTGCAATTCGCTTGGAAATTCATTCTTATTATGCATTTCGAGTTTCCAACCTCCATGATCAGTGCCTTGGTGTATTTGAGATTGTATGTCCATACCCATCTCTCCCTCTTCCCAGCCTTATTATGGTATTTGCTCAACGACACTTTTGTTTATATTCCATTTGAACAATTCCATAATCCTTGTTTAATTTTCCATTCATAGGGCTTGGATTTCGAATCAGTTGGGTTGTACATTCCTAACTCATTGGACATGCTTTTTGGACCTTCAAATGTAAGGAGTTGCTGCCTTTTTTATTTTGGCGAAACTAAACAAAATAAATGAAAGTAAAAAAAAAAGAGATCAGCCCCACTAATTTCATAGCTTATCTTATCTTTTTTTATAGCCGCTGGAAGATGAAAGACTTGACGATATAGCGGGCAGCTTATATGAGATCCTTGAAAGACATAGTTTACCCTGCGCACAAATTTGGATTCCTATTTCCCGATCTGCCTCTTCGAAAGTCTTGTATTGTGCTGCTGCCTCCATATATGAACGTCCGGAACCAATGTATCATGCGTTTGAATATTCTTCTGAGGTCTGTATTATTGAGAGTGGCAAGGCATTGGTTGGGAGGGCATTTGCATCCAAAGGTTCATGCTTTTGCAAAGATGTTACTCTATTAAGCATCGAAGAGTACCCTTTGTTGCCTAGTGCATGAAAAGCTAGATTCACTCTGAGTTTTGCTATTTGTTTGCAAAGTATATGCGCCAACAATTTTGTTTTCGTAGTTGAGTACTTTCTGCCACGCAACGAAATGGCTGTTAGAGATACAAAGACTTTCTTAAACATGCTTTTAACCACAATGAAAGAACAAATTGTTGGGTTCTGAATGTAATTAGGGCGTCATGCGGAAGCTTACAATTGCAATCAAGACGGTGATAAATTAGATGGCAAATAAAGAGATACTAAAACATAATATTATTAATATGAAAACTAATTTAAAAGAAAAATATTATAACTGTTGAGAAAATAAATCTCCTCATAAACAAAAGTCTCTAAACGACTACATTGTAGATTTTATTGTGTTTGTGTTAGAAGAAACAAACCTATATTTATAGAGTTCTAAAACCTTTCCTACTAGAAAAGAACTAGCTACTCCAAAACATTTTCCTAAAAGGAAAGAATAAACCAAATATGAAAGAATATTATATTTTCCTTTCAGGAAAAGTAAAAACATTTATGGTAATATTTGTCTTTTCTTTAAGAAAAAATAAATCTTAAATTATGGTAAGAAAATCAGGGAAAAACCCTAACACAACTTCCAGGTTTCTTAGTTGCTTTTGGAAATGAACTAGGGCAGAAGATGCTCGTTGAAGTTGTTAAAGTTACCTCGAGTGATGAATTTGACTCCTTTGAAATTGGTCAACCTCTGCCGAGTGTTCAATCTCTTCAAGATGGAGGAAAAACAACAGAAATTGGCCAACGTCTGCCGAGTGTTCAATCTCTTCAGAATGGAGGAGAAACAACAGAAACTGATTCTTTCTGTCAACCGTCAAATTTACAGAATGGGGAGAATAATGGTGTTGCTGCACAACTGATTCCTTCATGTTCATCACACAAGCGTGATTCACTCAACTGTGAAGGGACAGTGGAAGTTGATCCGTCACTGCCTCATCCAATAGAGGAAGCTGTGACAAACAGAGCAACGGTTAACGTGGATGTAGCACATGATGACCACATTGAGGATACAACTGAAATAATTCAACTTGATTCACACTTTGAGCAACCAAATTTAGAAACTAATTCTGCAGGAAATGCAACGACTAACAATGAGATGATTCATTCACATAAGAAAAACGCAATACAAAGGATAGAAAAAGATCATGGGATTACTCGCAAGATTCTGGAGCAGCATTAAGGCATGACTCTTGAAGATGCTGCCAAAGATCTACATGGTAAGTTCACTAACTTCAGCGCATCTGAGGTTTGTAATTATTTTTGTGTTATTAGATGTATGTACGCTCATATGCCTTATGCCTTAAATCAAAATGATTTATGCATAGGTTCACTGAAATCCCGTTTGTGGACTTCATTTATTGCAGTTAGTCGAGCAACACTGAAACGAATATGTAGAGAACATGAAATCGCTAGATGGCCAAATCACAAGACTAGAAAGGTTAATGTCTGTGTTAGCCAAGGCGTATCTTTTCAAGGTGCTGAACCATATGTGGGCGATCAACAATGTCCTGCTCTTTCCCAAGAAAAAGGCACCGTTTATTTGGATAACAAAGAATCTCTTGCAACAGGAAAACCTTGTGATAGTGTGATGACTTTAAAGGTTACATATAGAGGTGATATCATAAAGTTTCTACTCCCCCTTTCATCAACGAGGCTAGAATTGGAGGGGGAAGTGGAAAAGAGGCTTAAGATATCACTTCAAAGGTTCTCAATCAAGTATCAAGATGAAGATGACGATTGGATTTTGATAACTACTGATTCAGATTTGAGGGATGGGATGCATTCACTAAGATCGTTGGGAAGGACTACTATGAGATTACTGGTTACCCCAGGAGCTGACACATGAAAGAGTTTCCGTAAGTTTTGTTATGGTATCTTCATTGCAGAAATGTCATCTTTTGGTGACATGGTGTTTGTCTCTTCCCTGCTGTGTTGTTACATGTCTTTGCTCTCAGTGATTAAATGGGCATTTGTCAAATTATGAAAGAGGCCTATATATAGAAGAGTAAAATAATCATAGGACTTATGATATGAGTTCTGTCATTTTCTTTTCATTAGCTATTTAGTAACTCCCTTTTCTATTTTCTGTTTGTTGTTTGATTACAAGAACAGCCTGTTTGTAAGTTGCTTTGATGATCAATACAAAGCTTAATTTGTTACATTATTGTTCCTACTCCATGCCTATCTGCCCTGTTACCATGCTCGATGTTCAGTTCAATACCTTCTTTGAATCAGTGAAGGTGATGCAAGGGAGTCATTGTCTCTTCCATTTGCAGTATGCTATCACCACTGCAGGAGGAGATGAAATCGGACTCCACGGCTTCAGAGATTTAAGATGCTACAACTATCATCTCTGTGTGAGAGTCAGCTTACAAAGATAGTAACACCGGAGGTGGCTGATATTATGAAATCACATCAGGACTCACAGCTTCCAATTATGCTGTTGGAGAAACAATAGGAGTTTGGCCACAATGTCAAGCTCCTTAAATCATAGCTAATGAACCGGCTACTAAGACACTATTCATATCCCTTTTATTCATACTGTTTTTTTTTTATAAAAAAAAAATGAGATGAAAATATTCTTTGCCCAATTATTTGCACGAAAGATAATATAATTGCACCTAATTATCTTTCATACATTAAAAAATATATATAAAGTTGTAATTTCTTCTTCTCGTAATTATTTATTATTAAGCTCTCCATTCCTATAGGCCCTTCCATTTTATGGTTATTAGCATTTTAGTTCTATATTTTGTGCACGTAGGCACTAATTTATATATATTTGCTTTATTTATCTACAATAATTTTCTTTATATTTATTTTTATACTAGTTTCATGACACGTGTGTTGCACATGTGTATTGTATCATATAGTATACGATGTTGTTAAATAGAATTAATATTACTAAATTAAAGTTTTTTAGTAAATAATTATAATTGAAAGAACATAGGACAAGTGTTTTTAAATAATTAATTCAAATTGTCATTGAGTTACTTGTTTTTTGAGATCAAATTTATCAATATCATTGAAATATTTCAAAATACATTCAAAGTTTAAATATGGGGAGAAAGTGACATTTCTTTAGTAGTATTGTTTTTTACTTCACTCATGTTATAGTTTCTAGATTCCATAATGTGGAATTATAGTGAATACGTGGTTATTTTTTATTGTTGTTATCATGTTATAGTTTATCAGTATACACAATTTCCTAATAATTAATTACTCCATTTGTCCCAATTTATGTGATAATTTTCGTTTTTTGAGAGTCAAACAGTTTATATTTGACCGGGAATTTGCGCATGGAATCTTCAATTTTTTTGAAATAAAATTTATATATTTGTCAACTACTTAAAAAGTACTATAAGTCGCAATAATTGAAAATTCAAAATATTTAAAAAATCTATGAAAAATTTACGATAAAGATAGACTTGTTTGAATCTTGAAATTCAAAAAGTGCCACATAAAATGGGACGGAGGGAGTAGTTATATTTTTTCACGTAGTTAGAATTCGTTTTTAGTTTATCGTCCAGTATGATTGTATATATATATATAGTAATATGGTGTTGAAGATAAAACTCAATACAATGGAGTAATTATCAAAAATAATTGTTCTTTTAATATAGTCAAACCTTGTTAATGTTTGTTGGAAAATTTCATGATGGCTATAGTAAGGTGTATATATATTCATATTGATATATGTTTATACTGATGGTAAGGTGATTAATGCGGTTAGAATGAGAGCTGTCAAATTACGAAAGATGCATATATAGAAGAGGAATCACAAGGAAGATTTGTATTTTACTTCCACTTTTTGTAATATGGAACCACCTATTAATGGTTGCCAGATTTTGTATCCCCCCGACTTCAATGCCACTACGTATAAATAGACAGTGTAATGTAAAACTATTAAGAAATGTTACCTTGTAGTCGGTGGCGGAGTCAGGATTTTTAATTAAGGGATTCAAAATCTAAGAAGTAAACACACGAACTAGTGAAAGAGGATTCGACATCTATTAAATATATCTAAAAAATAATTTTAATCATATATAAATAGTAATATTTTCTGCCAAGTGGATTCGAATAAACCCCTAAGTATAATATTATTTAAATTCAATAAGAACAAATGGTACGAACTCCACAATTTATTGCCTTCCTTTTTACCTTTGACAATTTCAACAGGGACTACAGCATAGAAAAATGTACAATTTCCAAAAAAAAAGAAGAAGCTAAGTCTGTTGAACCTTTTGAGCTTTTTGATCCATTTACACTAGTCCACAAACTTAACTTTTGACTTTATTTAGAGGTGGAAAATAAATGGGTGATCCAAACTTAAAAATGGGTTACATTAATTTGAATTTGAACACATTAAAATAAATTGATATGAATATATAGACATTTGAAAATTAAAATAAATCGACATGAATAGTACCGAGTTGATTTCTTTTTTTTTTAAAGGTAAGTTGATGTCACGATCCAGAGGTACCCCTAGATGTAACACGGCGTACTCGATCCCGAAGAGGTCTTATACAAGCCCTTAGCATATCATAAACATAAGTAACAGAAATGATGTGGAATTAAAACTTTTTACAATCAAAGTCTTTTCATAAAAATCAAATGGAAGTCTAGACATTATCTCATTAAGCCATCTAATACAATCGAATATCAATAAGGGTCACACCCCTTTTACAACATAGTCCCAAAAGGGAATGTAAGAAAGACACTAAAATGAACAACTTCCGTCCTCAAACTATGAGGACTCACCAAAAGCGTGGAGAGAATCAATCCAAGCTTTGAACTCTAGAAGAAGCACACTTCAACGACCGGGCCCTACACTTATAGAAAAATGTAGAAATATGGATTAGTACAAAAATGCACTAAGTATGGAAGTCATGCATAAAAACCTTTAAAATATGCTAAAAGGGACATTTTAGTTGAAACCATGCTATATGCCAATTTTGAACATCATCTTGAAATAGTTGGAGAATATAACTCATAAGACAACTCATGTACAATTCATCATAGCATGAAGGATATCAACATAATCACAAGCATAGCCTCCAACATAAACATAATGCACACACCAATCATCATAATACATAGTTAAATACCAAGATCATCATCATCATAGTAGAACTATCACATAAGTAACCCTAAGTTATACTTGTGCAATGCATAGATAATATCCCATAATTCCATCTACACTAAGTACCACTTTTAGGCCACCTTAATCATACATATCATACATTGTCCTCATCCATAGCCAATGCTCATAAACAAGGAAATATTCATGTTCATTAACTTATAACAATGAAAACTACTCTTACCAACAATCCATACCATACATGCATAAACTCATATATATTCATAGCATAAGAAAACCACACCATATTACCCCTTTCAAAGCCTACTTGTGCAATGCATGAATGAAGTCCCATACCCCCACTCATACTAAGTAGAGCTCCTTGAGAAGTCATAAGCATAGTCCATGTTCATGTTCATAATTCATATAAAGCATGCATTAACTCATAAATCACCATATCATAAGAGAAACATACCATGAACACTCTCAAATCCTACTTATGCAATGCATGAATGAAGTTCCATACCCCCACTCATACTAACTAGTACCTCTTGAGGAACCATAGTACATAACTCATGTTCTTATTCAAATTCTTGTTCATGGAGGGAAGTAGCCTTAACCGACATAGACCATGTGAGCTACATGGAATCTGGTGTATTGCCCCACACCGAAAAGAGGTGTCCTACTTGCCTAAGGTAGAACTGAAGGTTATTAGCTTAGGTGGATCCACTAGCTAAAGACCTATGTGGGCACATAGTTATGGGATAGGTAGATTGCTTCTAGAAACCCGGACTGTTAGCGTAGAAGGTTTCCATCTCATGAGATAATTATTTTGGGAACCCGAACTACTAGCGTAAAAAGAACCCGTTGGGAAGCTGGATTGCTGGCGTAAAAGCTTCCATCTCATTTTTATATTCACTCAATGCTAGACATAATTCCCTTTAAGTTTATATTAAGTCTTAACTTAAGTTCGTGTTTATGGAAGAATGACTTAATACTCAATCCAACACAATATCATGATATAGCTCATAGATTGATTAGGTGAGAATGGCCTTTCAGCCTTAGAATCATTAATATGTGAGTAAACCTTTCACAGCAAGTTCATAGTGTGTTTGTGATAATAGCCTTTCAATTAACACAACAAGATTATCATGGTAATGGACATTTCATTCATAGACATGTGTAAGGGTGTATGTGAGCATAGCCTCTCAACAACACCATAGTTACATCATAATCATGTACATGCATGGAGTGTGTGAGAGAGATTGTCATTTCAATGACACTGCCACAATATCATCATCATAGATACTTCACTTTCAAAGTGTTCATAAAACATGCACATAATATCACAACCATGCATAATTCTCATATCTTGCATACAAGGATCATAGATCACATCAAATCAACACATCTAGCATTCATTATATTAGACATAGATATAATCGTAATTCAAGTAGTTCAATCATTGTATGCATAAGCTCATGTACTCATATTGTAGGTCATGTGGGTAAAGTCCTTCCACAATAATACCATATACAATTCAACATGCATAATAGCTTCATTCTTAAAGCCTCAACATTCATAGCTCATTCATTTTAGCTTTTACCCTTTAAGCCTTAGAAGTCATCTTCATACTACAAGCATTACTCTCAAGCAATACCTAACATGGTCATCATGTAAACCTAACTCTGAAGGTAAACTAACCACATGCTTCATTCTCGACCAATTATAGTCATATAGCATCAAGTAAACTCAATCGCAATACTACTCAACCATGATCCATCATTTAAGCCCTAACCTAATTCATTCATGTCTACAAGCTTTACTTATAAGCAATTCATATGTAGGTCATCTAATCTAAGGCAATTTATAAATAAGCTAATCAATTTTAGAAGGTCACATCTAAACCCTCAATTTGCCTCTTTCATGGCATAACACTTGACCATACCAATTTCACCCTAGAATCTTAGGTTAATCAAGAAGACATATATATATTTATTCTAAAATCATGCAATTTCATCATAATCAACCCACATCCACTCAATTGGATCAACTACTACATACATAATTCTATCACATTCTACTAGTATCAACCAACACCCACACTTGAGATCCAATTTGGGAAAAATGAGAATTCATGGATTCTTGGGTAATTCATCATTAAAACAGTAGTAATTCATCAATTTAGTCATAATATAAATCAATTAAATCATTGAAATTATTTTTGAAAAGGAATCCGTGGCTTAGGGTAAAATCCCAACTTTTGGGAATTTGAAAGCTTTGAAATCTAGTTTTGGAAGGGCTCTTGGGTGAAAGCTACCCATATATGAAAAGCCATCATACCTTGATAATTAATCTTCAAAGAATTTGAGGAAGAAGCCTTGAATTCTCCAAACCCTAGCTCCAATTCTACTCTTCTTCTTTGGAGTTTTAGAGAAATATTGTGAAGAAGAAGAACTTTTTGATTTGATTTGGGTCTTGGGGGTTAATGAAGAAAATCGGGTGGTTTATGACTTAAAATAGTTTATATATGTATATAAAGTCCATATAAAATGACCCCCACTTAAAACCAACTAAAAATGAATTTACCAAAAAGACCCTCCTTAGGCATCCCACTCCCAAGCACCACGGCAGGGCTCACGAGCCGTGGTCCTGCCCGTGGTCCTTGGGCAGTGGCTAAGCTTTGGTGCCTTGCCTCCACAATGCTAAGGCATGACCATGAGCCTTCCTACGAGCCGTGGTCATGACCACTGGCCGTGAAGTGGCTCGTGGTCCTTAGGTAGTAGCTTGGCCTCAAGGCCTTGCCTTCCACAATTCTAAGGGATCTTCACGAGACCTCTCACGAACCGTGGTCAAGACCACTGGTCGTGAAGGTGGTCGTGAACTTGGGCAGTGTTTGGCCAAGGTTGGGGCAGCCTTGGCCTTTGGCTTAGGATTTGCCCATTTTGCCTTGGCACTTGCCCTTGCAACCCTCAATTAAACCCTTTATGGTCTATTAAATTATGGGGTCTAACACGTACCTTGACATTTAACCCCCAAAGCCCTCATTCTAAGCACGGGAAGTCTTATCTACAACCTTAACTCTCATATCAAACTCTAGAACCCTAACTTGAGGCTCTAGTTTAGTCTACTAATTTTCCGCAGTGTTACAGTTGACCTCTTTAACCTTTTGTTAAGTATATTGAACCTTGTATGTCTTGTTGTGTAATTGGGAATAATGGGGAATGGTAAAGGTCTTCTTATATTATACTTGTTATTAAACGTTGACCAAATATTGGTAATGATCACGTGGGGAAAAATGAATTGGTAGATATAATACTGTGTGATGTGTCACGAGTAGCTTGAATGATTATCTTGATTCACTTTTGATGATGTGCCATAATTGTGTGTGTGGATTGGTATTGATGTGGAATTTATCATCTTCTTATTATACATATGAACATGCTTATTTTCATTGAATCTGAAACATTTGTGAGATTTGAATTCGTGATATGTTGATGGAAAATGGTTCCGGCGATTAATGTTTATGCTTATGGAAAATGACTTCGGCGATTGATGTTTATGTCGATGAAAAATGATTTCGGCGATTAATGTTTATACCGATGAAAACTGAATCCAACGGATGCATGGACTAATATATTTGTTATGGGTCTTGAGCTTCTGGTCAGCAGTTGTGTAGTGAATGCATGGACATATAGGTCCTCCATGTGTCCTGGGATACTAGTCAGCGAATGTGTATCAATAGAACAAACGTGCTTCATTCTATATGACATTGCATTGCATTGTATTCACACCTCATTGTCATTCTTGTCTTTTATGAGTGAGTTGTTCTATTTTCGTGGCTATCTAGATATGGCAGGTTGTGATGATATTATGGACACTCTGATATGTGAATAACGGTGTATTACATGTAATGTGTTGCTCTATTACTTATGAAACTGTTAGGATGAGCTGGTTCTAAATTCTATGCATATTGTAGTTTGAGGAGGTTCAGAAGGTGTGACAGAGTGCTTGTGTTCGATATCACTTTACTTAGGGTTAGCTAGGAATGCTTGTTGAGTACCGTTATTATTTGGTACTTACTCCCTTGCTTTCCACACTTGTGTAGGTTACGAGTCTGGATCATCTTGATCATCCTCTCGCATCTTCATTCAAGACTTGCCTTTGGGGTTCGTGATCATCTCAACAGTCATCACATACTCTTGATTATGTCTTTCTACTATCCAATTATTGTAGACTTGTATTTCTTTTGAATCTGTTGTATTATTTAGAGGCTTGTACACGTGACACTAGGTTTTGAGGAAAAGTTATGTTATATTAAGAGTTTTGCATTATTATGTTATGTTTAGTTCTTGATTTCTTTCTACTTCTTTTATTGCCCTTGCCAAGGGTTGTTTAAGCTTGCCTGTATTGGTGGGATAAGGCAGGTGTCACACTTGTCTTTTGGATCGTGATAAGGATGAATTCAAACTATCCCCTGAGGGCACAAATACCTTCTTTAAGGACTAGGAATTGAACTACAAAAGTAGGAAATCGAAATGCTCACCTTTAAGAAGATTCTTGCTGTTCTTAAGGAAGAACAAGCAAAAAGAGTACATTTGATCCAAAAACTTCAATTGAAAAGTGTTAAACCTTTGGGGTGTAAAAAGTGGTTTTGTAAAACCGGAGTTAAAAAAATGGGCCTTTTCTTTAATAGCAATAGCATAGATGAGCCAAACTTTTAACGGATGACATAAATGAGCTTTTTCTAAAAGTTCGATCGCATATTTGAGTTTTTTCCCTTTAATGAAAGACAAACAGTTCAATTAACATTTGTAAGGACCTTCATTCTTTTAATATTGTATAATAATATAGATATAAATAGATAGATTATTTATATTTTTCACATAGGAATTTTTTGGTAATTTTTATTCAACTAGAATATGATTTTTAATATTATTTATACAAATTTTAATTTTCTTTTAATATTGATAAAGGATTTACATGTCATCTACATTCTTAAAAACTCGGAACAAATAACAAAATCATAACCTTTTGAACCTTAATGAAATACACCACAACTTTTTGAACCTTTCAAGATTTTCCTATTATCGCTATTCATAGGTCCCAATGGAAAGTATGTGTGAAATTTGAGACTAAATTCAATAAAGAACAAATAGTACTACACATGGAAATTTCTTGACTTTCTTTTTCCCTTTGGCAAATTTCAAAGTGGCTATAGCGTGGACAAATCTACTACACATGTTATGTATTTCCACAAAAAACGTGGAATCTATTTGAATCTCTTGAGCTTTTTAATCCGCTTGCACTAGTCAACATATTAAACTTTTGATTTTGTTTAGAGGTGTCCAAAGAACGAGTGATCTAAATTTAAAAATAGATCACATTAATTCGAATTTGATCAAATTAATAAATTAATATAAACAAATGAATTATTGATCTATTTTAAAAATATTTAAATTAAAATACATTAAACGTGGGTCGTAATACAAATAGTTGGAAGAACTTATAAATGTGAGGTTTAATTTTGTTTCGTTAGAAGTAAAATGTAATTTATTGCCATGACATGCAATTTCATTATTACTTTTTCCTTCGTTGAGTTAGCTATTAATAAGATTAATGGAAATGGGTCTAAAATATTCTCAAAGTATTGGAAATGATACAAAACTATCCTCCATCCACCTATTGGCTCCAAAATACCCTTGTCATCCACATTTGGGTCCAAAATTGACCACTTATTTAACGGTTTTAAATTTTAACTATTTAAATATATTTTTTAAATATGTGGCTCTCAACTATTGGTAATAATTTAATATATTAATATAATTTATAACCCACCGATTACTAATTAAACCCGCCCAAAATCCACCTATTAAACAAAATCCAGAACCCTTCCTTTCCAAAGTAAAGTTATCTTCTTCCTTAATAATATCATGAGATTCATGAACTTAGAATAGTGAAATCATGATGACGTCTTCAATTTAGAGGGGAACTCTAAGTGACTTTGCGACACATTAAAAATAATAGATATTCGAATTTTAATTTTAAAAACAAATAAACTTTAAGTAAAGAATGATTCCCTTTTAATCTTATAAACCTAGGAGAAATTGATTGAGAAGAAGACAACGTTGGAAAGGATGGGTTCATGATTTTGTTTAATAGGTGAATTTGGGGTTGGTTTATTAATTGGGTCGGGTTTGGAGCGGGTTTAATTAGTAATGGGTGGGTTTATAAATTATATTAATATATTAAAATTATAACCAATAGTTGAGTGCCACGTATTTAAAAAATATTTAAATAGTTAAAATTTGAAACTGTTAAATAAGTGGTCAATTTTGGACCCAAAGATGGATGACAAGGATATTTTGGAACCAATAGATGGATGAAGGGAATTTTTGTACCATTTCCAATACTTCGAGGGTATTTTAGTCCATTTTCCGTAAGATATTAATTTTCACATTATAGGAACTTTTTGTGGTTAATTTTTATTTAACTCAATATGATTTTTTATATTATTTATATGAATTTTAACTTTCTATGCACGTACTTAAAAGCTAGGAACAACATTGTATAAGTTCCGATGAATAACAAAATTATATATTTTGAACCTTAATGTCATACACCATAACCTTTTGAACCTTTCAAGATTTCTCTAATTTTTTGGCTCCCTCCTTTTCTTGATTCATGGTCCCAATCGAAATGTAATGATATTTCAAATATTATTTACTCTCTCTCCAACAATACTTGTCCTTTTTAAGAAGCTATAAATAAAAGAATAATTTTAATAATCACTTTTTAAATATAATAAATACAATGTCTTAAAAAATATAATAGAAAAATGACTATAAATTTATATTTAACGATAAGAGTAAATTAGAAAATAAGTATAAAATTACATATTGAATCATAAAGTTAACAAGTATTGTTGGATATTTCAAAATAGTACGGGGGACAACTTGTAATGACCCTCATGGTCATTTCTGTGTCTTGCCTTCTGTGTGTCGTTTAGAGCGTTCCTATAGTGACCCCAAGTCATTTATGACTTGCTGGGACTGACAGTTCGGTCACCTGGTCGTTCGTTTGGTCTTGGTGCGAGTTTTTGTGTTTTGGAGCTTATGAACCTTGAACGATCATTTTCGATCAAAAGTTCAAGAAGATGACATCGGAATCCAATTCTGACGATTTCATCAACTCCGGAAGGGTCATTTTAGGCTAGTAGCATGGTCGACATGACTCCCGAGGTTTTCAGTGTGAGTCGGTGCGATTAGGCGTTTTAGCCTTTGAATTTTAGCCTAAGTTTGACTTTGGTCAACATTTTGAGTAAACGCGCTCGGATGAGAATTCCGTCAGCGTGGTTAGCTCCGGAATGTCGAGTTTGGTCTAGATTGACCTTTCTTTTGTGTCTGGAGGTTTTCGATATCTTTCCGAGCCCTTTTGTGGGTTTTGACTTAAAAGGGCTTTTGGAAGTGGGACCCACTTTTTATCGAAATGACCTCTGATGGAAATTTCGACTGCGCCGTTGAGTCTGGAATATCGAATTTGGTATGGTTGCATATCTCGTTTGCGTGCACGGGGTTCCGAACGAGATCGGAGCACCCCGTCGGAGTTTTATTTTTTTTGAAAATTGCAGAAATGACTGCTATTTATTGCAGAGATTTCAGCCAAAATCCCAAAACTTCAAACCCTCATCTCTCTCTCATCTCTCAACCGATTTGGGTGATCCAAAAGGCTAAGTTGTGAGATTTTTCGAGGGCAACGTGTTGGTGAGCTCGGATAGTGATTTGGAGTCCCCGTTTGAGGTAAATTTCGAAAAACACCTGCTGCCAGACCCCTTTTTGTGAGCTTGATTTTGGAAATTTTTGAGACTTGTTTTCTTAGCCATTTTAGATCCGATTTTGATGATTTTTGAGGCTATCTTGAGTGGTTTTTCGAGGAGAACATTGTGGTGTTGTTAGATTTTACTGTAGATCGCCCGTTTTTGGTAAAATCGCTGAATTAGCTGCTGTCCCATTTCTATTCTTTTGAGAAAAATTGGGTTTTAGTTGCTTGTTGATATTGTGTTGTTCCCGAGCCCCGAATTGTGTCCCATTATGGGAAATGAGCTGGGGGAACTGGTTAGGACCCACTTTTGGGGTTAATTTCGGAATTCCCTGCGCGGGTCCCACGATTCCCGTTTTGACTCCAAAATTGACCCGTCTCTGTTTGTTGTGATTTTGGTGTCTAAACGACCGTATTAACGTTGTGATACTATTTTTGATAGCGGGGAAGCGTTTCGAGACCATTCGGAAAGGAAAATCTCCGGAGAAGTGATTTTGGAGCGCGTGTGATCGGCTTTAAGGTAGGCTACGGTTTTCCCTCTCTTAGATTGAGCTCGAGAATGTGAATGCATGTTGATTAGTTGGGATTTGGGTTGGGTAGTCATTGAATCTTGCATAGGTGTTAAGAAATCATGTTTTCGGCCTATTTCGGGAATTATCCGGTAACTGTGAGCATGCTTTGTGTTATTAACGGACCCTCCTCGCTATGTGGAGTGCTTGCATGCTTAATTATTGTTTATTTGAAGAATGTTGGGCCTTAGTTTAGGTTTGACTAGGGCTTGCCTTAGAAATACATTATTCGGATCCAATAGGCCTTAGTTTTGCCCCGACGTCGCTCAGTCGGCTTAGATCCCTGTAGACTGGTGTAGCAGACTCGAGTCTGATAGTTTGGGCCTTAATTAGGTGATACGCTTGCTCCGACTTTAGCTATTCTTATTTTCCCCGATGTTACGACTTCACGAGTTACGTCGGCGACACTAATTCTACTTCACGATTTGAATTTGGTTTTCGATTTGGTTCCAAGGACTTACATTGATTGGCTATGTGTGGACGGCGTTTCACGGACATTTATGAGTATGGATCAATTGGGACTCTTTCAGCAGCTACATTGGCACCTTATATAGAGCATCCGGTTAGAGTTCCGGCCTCTATTGCCCAGTTACTTATATAGAGCATTCGGTTAGAGTTCCGACCTCTATTGCCCAGTTACTTATATAGAGCATCCGGTTAGAGTTCCGGCCTCTATTGCCCAGTTACTTATATAGAGCATCCGGTTAGAGTTCCGGCCTCTATTGCCCAAATACTTATATAGAGCATCCGGTTAGAGTTCCGGCCTCTTATACTTGATACTTGTGATTGGTTACTCGGGTACTTCTGGTGAGCATCCGGTTCGAGGTTCAGCCTCTTTACTGTCAGATTTTACTAATTAGGGTTGAGGTTCTGGTTCGATGTTCTTCGTTCTTGGGTTCTTTTATGCAATTCTCTTTAGCTATAGTTATTCTGTGTACTCGTCGGGCTTATGGGGGTCCGTTCGGATTTTTATTTAATTTGCGCACAAGTGTACCTTCTGGGCTTATGGGGGTCCAGTTAGGTGTAGTTAGCTTATAGATTACTTTAGTTAGTTCTTTATACACTCGTGTGCATTCCGTTGTTACTTAGATTTCCGTTCTTGACTTCGGTTTGTGTTATTCCTTCTTTTCATATTGCCTTTACTTTTCAAGTTCAGTCGGTCTATGATGCCTACTGGGTACCTGTTGTTTTGGTACTCATGCTACGCTCTGCATCTATTTCGTGATGCAGGTCCGGGCACTAGTAGCCAGCGTTGATCGAGCTTGGAGCAGACTGATCCGGAGACGGGAGTGAGCACACGACGTTTTGTACTATTTCAGTCTCCATCTGTATATATATAGACTTGTCTTTTACCTTCCGAGACAGTCCAGTCTCTGTTGTCCACTTTTGGGACTTGTACTCATTTCGTTAGTAGCTCTGTACTAGTGACTTCCAGGTTCTGGGAGGGATCTTTATTTGTATATATGTTTTTGGTTTGCTTCCGCCTGTTATATTGTTATTTGCCTACTCTTGTTTAGTTTCTATCCTCAGACCCATTACTTGTTGTTCCGGGTTACGGGTTGGCTTACCTACTGGTGGGTTATAGTAGGTGCCATCATGACTTGAGAAATCGGGTCGTGACACAACTATTGTTGGTCATAGAGAGTAATTACTACTCTCTCTGTCCCTAATTTACTTGTCCATTTTTCTTTTTTTTAGTTGTAATAAGTGTGTCAATTTAAAAGTGGATAAGTTGTTTTATTCAAAATTAAAAATAAAAATGATTTTAGTTTTCAAAAAATCGACTTAACTTATGACTTGAAGAGAAATCAATTTTCCAAAATAGAGTCGCCACTTAATTTTTTAAAGAAATTAAGAAAACTTATGATTTTTCAAAAGACTTGAACATATAAAATCAATTGAAATAAAAAGGGTTTGAGTTCAATGTACATTTCGAGAAGGTATTAGGCACTCAAAATGTCCGCTAACTTGCGGTTGACCGACGATTTGACTAAAATGACTTTTCAACTAACTTTTAAAAATTTAACGAAGTTTAAAAAGGAAGATAATTTTAAGTTGTTACTTTTAAGGGAAAGATGACATAATTCTTATTAAGACAAAATAAATTATATGTAACTAAATATATAAATAAGGAAATAATAGATATTTCAAAAATAAGAAAGGTTATCTTAGGAAACTTAATTAAATTAAACCATAAAAAAACAAGTAAAGGTTAGTCAACACAATGATAAATAAATACAAGAGAGAAGGAAATATCAAATTTGGGCCCTTTGCCCAAATTCAAATTCTTGGGCTTGGCCCAAACCTGTCCTAAACTCTAAGAGTGGGCCTGCTGATGGGTTTCAGCCCATTTTCACCCCTTTTTACACTTGAATTATGTGTATACACTCTATGTATACCGCTGTATACGGACTATATTTCGGGTCCGTTTTCAACTCTGATTTGTATTTTTGCCTTTGAACATGTATCCTTGCAATTTATGACTTGTATATCAACGTACACCACTGTATATCGGTATATACAGGCTGCATCTCAGCCTATTTTAGGCCTTCCGAAACCTGTAATTTCAGTTTCCAGCCTTTATTTGCAGCTTTTTTACCTATCCTCCGACTTCTCTATGAACGGGCTGACTCAAGATGAGAATTGGGTTTTGAACCAACTCGAGATGCAAGGAGAGGAATAAGAGGGAGTCAAATGGACTCAAACCGAGGGAGTTCATGCAAGAAATAAAGACAAGGATTAGAAGATGACTAATGAATGAATTTGATATAATAACCGAGAAACATTGAAACGAGATAGGTTTAGACAAGTTTTAACCATATCCAAAGAAAAATAAATAAAATCAAAGCAAATTGGCAACAATATCACAAGATGTCACATATTAGCAATACATAAAAAATAGGAGACAAACATATTACCACTTCAAATTTGTGAAATGAAAGAAATGTTAGAAGGCAAACCTTAGAGAAAAAAATTACTTATCATAAAGTAGCTGGCATACACATTTGCCTAAGCTATTCAGTCACAATTTATCATATTATTTTTTAGAAAAACGCATACATGAGATTAATGTCAAAGCGAAAGAACCCATACAAATAGAAACATGTTCAATGTTTATACCAACTAAATTGCATAATGACAGAATATCTTACGTAGCATCAGCCTTCCAAACAAGGAATTCAAATAAGCATTTTCGGCACCTTTTGACAATACTAATTGAAACAGAGAGTTCAACAATGCCTCATATCTTCACAGTATGACATCAAGAACAAGGCATGAAAGAAAGCATCCTAAAGTTAAGACAAACTAATTAAACTTGTAGCAAACAATCACATATTTGCAAGCTATAGAAAGAGGAAAACTCTTGGTGAATTTGGTAGGATACATCAACCCATCTCTTTTCAAAATAAAATGAAATCAAAGCAACAATAACATATAACACTCATATCGATTTGTATCTTAGATGTATGCATCATATCGAAAGAAAACAGTAGCTAGTGGTGAGATCACAAACTCATCCCTTTTAAACAATATGCAATCACATCTTTCATCAAGAAGAACAAATAAAAACCATCAACTCGAATCACAAAAGTGAACTAAAGTTACATAAGGCGCATCTAAATTGAGCTAGAATGACAAAACAAATTTAAGAGGAGAGGAGAATTACCTTCTTCGGAGCAGCGATCCGGGAGGATGAGCTTGACCATGAAGCTTCCACCACACCTCCGACCTTGACCCAAGAAGTAGAGAATCGAAAATAAAACTTGAAAGAGAACAAGCCTATGGATTTTTTTTTTTACCTTTTTGGTGTTGTTTCATGCATTTTTGGTGGTTAAAAACTCTGTCTCAGATAATGGAAAATATTCTCAGAAAAATCCCCTTTCACAATGAAGACGATAGGGTATTTATAGAGGGAAGATTGGAATTGAAAAGGGGGGAAACGGGATTCAATTTCGAATTTGAAATTTGAATTCTCTTGAAGGGATAAGGTTGCCAGCTGGAAATAGTACGAATTCCTAACGGAATTGAAAGGAGCGTTGTCCAATTTCGGAGGAAGGACGCTCAAGGAAGGAGATTGCTCCACCTAGCATTGTTCACGTACAAATGATGAGAGAGAGAGGAGAGGACGACGCACTAGGCTGCTGGACTCGCGTTCTAGTTCGCGTCTGGGTTCGCTGGAGTTCGTTCACGCGTCGGTGAAGAAGAAAGAAGATACGTATGTTGCTACTGGAATGGGTTATTGAATTGAAGGAATTGGGTTGGGTTTCTGTACGTATTGTATGTATTATTGTTGTTATTGTAATGGGTTTAGAATTGGGTTGGTTTGGTATTATGAAGTTGGGTTGCTGGTTGTATTGAAATAGGGCCCAAATTCTTGGTCTCAAAATGAGTTGAAGAAATTGATTGGGTTTTGAATTGGGGATTTGGCCAATGGATTAAAGTTATAGCCAATTAAAATTCACAATATAGTTCGAATTGAATTTAATTTGTAAATTCGGCTAAAATCTAAGATGAATTTAAATAAGATTAATTAAGGAGCTTCTTAAACTTAACGAAGTGAAATAATTAACTTAATTATAAACCGAATGATTTAAAAATATAAACTATTATATAACTAAACTAATTAACCAAATATTTAATTAAAACAAAATCTTTTTGAGATGATTTTTGAATATTTATAAAATATCCTATTTATATAAAATATATATACTTATTATTTAAAAAATTCCAAAAAGTGACAAAATTACATAAAACTAACTTGAAAATAATTTGAATTTTATAAAGTCAATTATTTCAAATAGTTTGAAATTTTAAGAAGCTCTTGTGAAGATCCAGAATTGGGTGTCAACATAAGTAATTAAAGACAGAGGAAGAATTATGGACGGAGGGAGCAATTGCTGTGATATAAATTCAATAAAAAACATTTTTTTGCTCTTTTCTGTAAATTCAATAAAAAAAACTAGTGCGATTTTTTGCCTTTGTTTAGACAATTTCCACATTGGGTACAACGTGGAGCTTGTTGAACCTCTTGAGCTTATTGGGGGCTTTGAATTAAAGGTGACATTAAGGTGTCAAAATAAATGGGCGGTGACATAACTCTTAATTATTGAGTGTAGGTGACAATTATGTGATTAATGATTAAGGATTGTGGAGTTGCCCTCAAGTTTATAAGTTGACAGTTTGGTCCATTGAATTAAATGAGGGGTAAAAGGGTAAATGACTAAAACCTAATTTAACCAATTTTGGTGGGAACCAAAACTGGAGCGAGCTGTACCAAAAGGAGAAATAAAAGATTCCCCCCCCCCGGCCTCCCGTCGTATTCCTCTTCTGCTTCGTTCTTGCTTGCTTGCCTTTCTTTCCGTTCTCTTCATCTTTTTTTCGTACATTGTTGGTCTTGACTGCTAGTCCTTGAGCTTTCTTCTTCTTCTTGAATCAAATTTAGCTAATCTAATCAGTGGACTAGATTTTGTTCTATATCAATTGGATGTACTTCATAAGTGATTGGGGTCACACACCATTGTTTTGGTAAGTAAAATTAATAATTTTTTGAAATCATTCATCATCATCTGGATACTTGCAATTTTTTCAATAATTTGCATTTGCGTTTCCAACAGATGGCTATATATGTTGCAACAGAAAGGTTATTTCAATCGCAACAAAATAGACATATGTTATAACATATAACTTACACAAGTTGCAACATATTACTTAAACATGTAGCAACACATGACTTACATGTGGCAACAAAATGGTCATATGTTGCAACATATGACTTATACATTTTGTCACAACATGTGATTTATATTTCGCAACAAAATAGTTATATGTTGTTACATATGACTTACATTTCGCACTAGAATAGCCATATGTTGCGACATATAACTTACACATGTTGCCACATGTGATTTATTTGTCACAACATAACAATTATATGTAGCAATATATGACTTACATCTCACCACAGAATAGCTATATGTAGCAATATATGACTTACACATGTTGCCATATGTGATTTATTTGTCACAACATAACAGTTATATGTAGTAACATATGATTTACATCTCGCCACATAATAGTTATATTTAGCAACATATGACGTACACATTTCTTCATTAGTACTAATTGTTTTTTAATTAATTTCTTCAGGTATAATAAATGGAGGGATTATTTGTAGGTATTGATTGTCGTGGTGAATGGATCGAGAAGAAAAATCGATACATTTGGCGTTGGAAGGATAGTAAGAAACGGGGAGGGTCGGTAGGGATGATTGTCGAAAGAAATATTTTGTATGATGATTTTATTTGGAAGGGTGCCAGAACCTCATTTGTTGGGAGAAAGACCAATTTGTAGCACTGCTCATCAATTCTATCAATTTCATTGTGAATTATGTAGTTGTGATTTAGAAATAGATGAAGTAGTTAAATTTTTGTATTAATTAAATTTTCATGTGTGGCAACATATATACATTTCTTGCAAACTCATGGGGAAAAAGGTGACATTTTTGTGTTTTGTACTGATTTTTGAATTTGTTCTTTGTTAAATGTTTAATCTAAAAACATTTGACATTTTTCCATTGTTAAATTGCTCAATTTATCGATTAACCCATCCTTGAAGTGACATATGTGGCAACATATGCACGTTCTGTTGGAATAATTACAACAGACATGTCATATGTGGCAACATATGTATATCATAAAATGGTCTTTTGAGAGTTAATTCAATTAAATTGTCACCTAATTCAACATGTAACACTAATATATAGTCCTACAACATGTCTAAGTACAAAATGATAGTCTAATACAACAATCTCCATCAATTCTATCAATTATTTTTACAAAGACTATCATACTACTACTTCATCATACAATGACCAAGTAACTCCATATGATAGTTATATAACACCGTTGTAAATCGTTGTTTCAAGTGTTATAGCATATTTTTATTGCTTAATTATGGTCCAAAGTACTAAAATTTGGTCCAATTTGACATTTTTCCATTCTTAAATCGCTCAATTTATCAATTAACTTATCCTTGAAGTGACACATGTGGCAACATATGCACGTTCTGTTGAAAAAATTACAACAAACATGTCATATGTGGCAACATATATATATCCTAAAATGTATTTTTTGAGGTTAATTCAATTAAATTGTCACATAATTCAACATGTAACACTAATATATAGTCCTACAACATGTCTAAGTACAAAATTATGGTCTAATACAATAACTTTTATCAATTCTATCAATTATTTTTACAAAGACTATCATACCACTAGTTCATCATACAATGACCAAGTAACTCCATATGATAGTTATATAACACCCTTGTAAATCGTTGTTCCAAGTGTTATAGCATATTTTTATTGCTTAATTATGGTCAAAGTACTAAAATTTGATCCAATTTGACATTTTTCCATTCTTAAATCGCTCAATTTATCGATTAACCCATCCTTGAAGTGACTTATGTGGCAACATATGCACATTCTGTTGGAAAAATTGCAACAGACATGTCATATGTGGCAACATATGTATATCCTAAAATGATCTTTTGGGGGTTAATTCAATTAAATTGTCACCTAATTCAACATGTAACACTAATATATAGTCTTACAACATGTCTAAGTACAAAATTATGGTCTAATACAACAACCTTCATCAATTATATCAATTATTTTTACAAAGACTATCATATCACTAGTTCATCATACAATGACCAAGTAACTCTATATGATAGTTATATAACACCCTTGTAAATCGTTGTTTCAAGTGTTATAACATATTTTTATTGCTTAATTATGGTCCAAAGTACTAAAATTTGGTCCAATTTGACATTTTTTCATTCCTAAATCGCTCAATTTATCGATTAATCTATCCTTGAAGTGACATATGTGGCAACATATGCACATTCTGTTGGAAAAATTGCAACATACATGTCATATGTGGCAACATATGTATATCCTAAAATGGTCTTTTGGGGGTTAATTCAATTAAATTGTCACATAATTCAACATGTAACACTAATATATAGTCTTACAACATGTATAAGTACAAAATTATGGTCTAATACAACAACCTTTATTAATTCTATCAATAATTTTTACAGACTATCATACCACTAGTTTATCATACAATGACCAAGTAACTCCATATAATAGTTATATAACACCCTTGTAAATAATTGTTCCAAGTGTTATAGCATATTTTTATTGCTTAATTATGGTTCAATGTACTAAAATTTGGTCCAATTTGACATTTTTCCATTCCTAAATCGCTCAATTTATCGATTAACCCATCCTTGAAGTGACATATGTGGCAACATATGCACGTTCTATTGGAAAAATTGCAATATACATGTCATCTATGGCAACATATGTATATCCTAAAATGTGCTTTTTGGGGTTAATTCAATTAAATTGTCACCTAAATCAACATGTAATACTAATATATAGTTCTACAACATGTCTAAATACAAAATTATGGTCTAATACAACAACATTCATCAATTCTATCAATTATTTTTACAACCACTATCATACCATTAGTTCATCAATGACCAAGAAACTCCATATGATAGTTATATAACACCATTGTAACGTTGTTTCAAGTGTTATAACATATTTTTATTGCTTAATTATGTTCCAATGTACTAAAATTTGATCCATTTTGACATTTTTTTATTCCTAAATCACTTAATTTATCGATTAACCCATCCTTGAAGCGTCATCTGTGGCAACATATGCACGTTCTGTTGGAAAAATTGCAACAAACATGTCATATGTGGCAACATATGTATATCCTAAAATGTGTTTTTTGGGGTTAAGCTTTTTGAAAGTAGATAATATTTCAAAAGGAATAACAACCCAACCATCCTACAAACAAATAAGTGATAAAACCAGTAAAAATGTTCTGATTTAATACCAGTAAGTATTTCAAAACCCAAATTAAATTTTACCTGAGAAGATATCAACGATAAACTAGAAATGATGAGGGCAATGATACCTTGTTATAGAAGAGGATCGCAATAGATTACCACTGATGTTGTAGAAAATATCGCAACAATTTGATCTGTGAAGGAATAATGGAACGAGAGAAAGGAAAGAAGATAGAATAAAATGGAAATTAGTAAAAATAAATTAAATTTGAAATATGAAACGAAGCGACCTTTTATAGAGGAAATGAGAGAGAGGAGAGAGGGAAAAATGAAGGGACGATTGTTTTAAACCTTTTTAATTGCTTATTTTGAATTTTGACAATTCAAAGTGTGACATATGTTGCCACATATATCCTTTCTGTTGGGGCACATGCAAATAATTATGTGGTATTTTTTACAACAAATGTTATATATGTTGCGACAGACACCACATTTCTTCCTTTTCATCATAATTGACATTGTTCCAACAAAATAAAAATAATAATAATAATCATTAATATTAATATTATCAGCAAAAATGAACAATTGGTGACAATCTAATGTTGCCACATATCTTATTTCTATGACATATGTTACCACATATCTTCTTTATGTGACATATATTGCAACATATATCCTTTCTGTTGGGGCACATGCAGATAATTCTTTGGTGTTTTTTACAACAGAGGTTATATATGTTGCCACAAACACCACATTTCTTCCTTTCCATCATAATTGACATTTATTCCAACAAAATAAAAGAAAATCATTAATATTAATATTATCAGCAAAAATGAACAATTGGTGACAATATAATGTTGCCACATATCTCCTTTCTATGACATTGTTACCACATATCTTCTTTCAGTGACATATGTTGCCACATATATCCTTTCTGTTAGGGTACATGCAAATAATTCTGTGGTGTTTTTACAACAGATGTTACATATGTTGCCACAGACACCACATTTCTTCCTTTCCATCATAATTGACATTTGTTCCAACAAAATAAAAATAAAAATAATCATTAATATTAATATTATCAGCCAAAATGAACACTTTACCAATTGTTTTATACAACTTATCAAACAAAAAGGTAATTCACAATGGTATACATAACCATCAATCTAATAAATGATGGTAACCACAACATTTTCATCGAACTTTGCTTTTTTAGGTCTAGGCCTTTGTGGGTCTTCATTGTTACTAACATTGCCACTCCGAGCCTTTAAAATCCCATAGTTCCATAGGAGTGAAGCATATCTCATGTGGAGGGTTTCAGAAATAATTCCATAAGATGGCACTTGTAGTCCATCACTCAAAAACTCAGTGTATGCAGCAACAAAAAGTCCACAATCTCTGCATGGTATATCATCAATTAGAAATATAATAACATCATATTTCAATAGTGGTAATACAAAAATATTAATGTGATACTTACAGACTATTGCTTGCTTGTTGGGCAATACTAGTAACATGTCTGACTTCGAATGGGTGAGATTTGTTCTTTTCTTGGTAAGATTCAAGAACAGACTAGTTGGTTCGGTCTTTTTGATAAAAAAAATTCAAGGTACTTTGGCAACAATGTAGACAACTTTTGAATCTTGAAGCACAATTTTCTCTTAGTCCTAGATGAGGTGCCAAGGCAGTCCACCAGGTATACCAAACCCTTTGATAGTGCCAATGATTTTATTCTCATATTCAGAAACAACACTGACATTATCAATGTATGTTTTGAAAAAATAATTAGTAGTGGAATATCGATATTTAGAATGACTCTGTTACTTCGACTTCTTCTGTAAATAGTATAAAATGACATCCACATGTTGCACAGATGCATCAACAAGTGTATTTCTGTATCAATTTATTTGTATGTATTCATATCTTAATCAAAAGATAAAAGTGGGCATGGATTTACCTGATCAGTCCAGCACTTATTGGGTTGAGACATTACGTAAAACCAATCCTTCTTCTTTGAAAATGCAACTACAAAATAAATTTGTTTGAACTCAAGATCCGAGCAATTGGCTAAGTAGTGATCGTCCTTGTCTCTTCTGCAATTGTGTAATCATTATAAATAATTATTTAGTGGACAACAAGAAGAAATACTAATAATAGTTGAACGACTTTACTTGTTTTCATGATGCTTATAAAGACCCTCGTTTATCCATTGCGAGAAGGATGACATTCGTTCAGTTAAACCCTCGCCGTCAATGTTAAAACCTTCAAATGGATATTGTTGCTTCACATCACAACTGACGACTTCGACTTTCTTCTCTTTCTCTTTCGCTTTCTTTTTCACTTTCTCCTTCTCCTTCTCGTTCTCCTTCTCTTCCTTCTCCTCCTCCTTCTCCTTCTCCTTCTCCTTCTCCTTGCCTAAACTTTAGCGAATGTGTTCACACTAGAGTTATGGGTTCAAACCTTACTATCAACAAAAAGTTTCTCTTTTTATTTTTAATGGAAATTTAGAACCCCCAAACTCCTAATGCTAAGTTCCGCCTCTGTTCACACACGATGTTTAAGTTATTTAGGAAATAATTTTTTGACTCTACGAGATAAAGGTTAGGTATACGTACATTATATTCTTTTCAAACTAACCTTGTGATCATTTCACTAGACATGTTTTTGTTGTAGTTAGAAATTAAGTAATAATAGTATATAATCATATATACATGTCATGAGTTTCTTTAATTTGGTATTGTTACTCTCCCTTCGTTTCATTTTATTTGTGATATTTTTCTTTTCATTTGTTTCAGAAAGAACATTTTTTTCCTAATTTGATAACTGTTTAGTTTCCACATCTCACATGTCGTGGCTCTGACATGTATAAGATGACAAAATTACATATATACAAATTTTTATTCACAATCATAACATTCAAAAGCCTTTTACTTTCTTAAATTCTACGTTAAGTTGAAACCAAACAAATAAATTAAAACGGAGGAAATACTGAATAGAGTATTATGTAAAAAGTTTAGGTAAGTTGGAAGGAGAAAAATGAAATAAAATCACGCTATACCTATGATATGAAATGATCCTATGCTACTATAGAGTACATAATGGATTAGCAAATTTTCTGACAATTTAATTTCTAGTCACTACCAAAGAAGCACGCGCATATATTAAAAGAGATCAATAGTAACACCATAGATTTAGCGCATCTCATTGTCATTCTTGTCTTTTATGAGTGAACTGTTATGTTTTCGTGGCTATCCAGATATGACAGGTTGTGATGATATTCTGGACACTTTGATATGTGAATAATGGTGTATTACATGTAACGTGTTGCTCTATTACTTGTGAAACTGTTAGGATGAGCTGGTTCTAAATTCTATGCAGATTGTAGTTTGAGGAGGTTCAGAAGGTGTGACAGAGTGCTTGTGTTCGATATCACTTTACCTAGGGTTAGCTAGGAATGCTTGTTGAGTACCATTATTGTTTGGTACTTACTCCCTTGCTTTCCACACTTGTGTAGGTTACGAGTCTAAATCAACTTGATCATCCTCTCACATCTTCATTCGAGACTTGCCTTTGGAGTTCGTGATCATCTCAACATTCATCACATACTCTTGATTATGTCTTTCTACTATCCCATTATTGTAGACTTGAATTTCTTTTGAATTTGTTGTATTATTTAGAGGGTTGTACACGTGACACTAGGTTTTGGGGGAAAGTTGTGTTATATTAAGAGTTTTGCATTATTATGTTATGTTTAGTTCTTGATTTCTTTCTTACTTCTGTTATTGCCCTTGCCAAGGGTTGTTTAAGCTTGCCTGTATTGGTGGGATAAGGCAGGTGTCATGACACCTGTGTTTTGGATTGTGATAAGGATGAATTCAAACTATCCTCTAAGGGCACAAATACCTTCTTTAAGGACTAGGAATTGAACTACAAAAGTAGGAAATCGAAATGCTCACCTTTAAGAAGATTCTTGCTGTTCTTAAGGAAGAACAAGCAAAAAGAGTACATTTGATCCAAAAACTTCAATTGAAAAGTGTTAAACCTTTGGGGTGTAAAAAGTGGTTTTGTAAAACAAGAGTTAAAAAAAAAGGGCCTTTTCTTTAATAGCAATAGCATAGATGAGCCAAACTTTTAATGGATGATATAAATGAGTTTTTTCTAAAAGTTCCATCACATATTTGAACTTTTTCTCTTTAATGAAAGACAAATAGTTCAATTAACATTTGTAAGGACCTTCATGCTTTTAATATTATATAATAATATAGATAGATTATTTATATTTATCACATTTTAGGAACTATTTTGGTAATTTTTATTCAACTAGAATATGATTTTTAATATTATTAATACAAATTTTAATTTTCTTTTAATATTGATAAAGGATTCACCTGTCATCTACATACTTTAAAAGCTCCGACATATAACACAATCATAATCTTTTGAACCTTAATGAAATACACCACAACTTTTTGAACCTTTCAAGATTTTCCTATTATCGCTATTCATAGGTCCCAATCGAAAGTATGTGTGAAATTTGAGACTAAATTCAATAAAGAACAAATAGTACTACACATGGAAATTTCTTGACTTTCTTTTTCCCTTTGGCAATTTTCAAAGTGACTATAGCGTGGAAAAATCTACTACACATGTTATGTATTTCCACAAAAAACGTGGAATTTATTTGAACCTCTTGAGCTTTTTAATTCACTTGCACTTGTCTACACACTAAAGTTTTGATTTTATTTAGAGGTGTCCACAATTAATTTTGCACACCTTTTAAGAAACTATAAGTAAAAAAGTAATTTTACTAATTATTTTTTTAATATAATAAATACAATATCTTAAAAAATGTGATAGAAAAATGATTATAATTAACGATAAAGATAAATTAGGAATTAAGTATAAAATTACTCATTAGTTTTATAAAGTAAACAAATATTGTTAGACATTCTAAAATAGTACAATAAACAACTATTGTTGAACATATCAGTATTGTTGAACATTCTAAAACATGCTATTTTTTTCGCTCCTTTCGGTAAATTCAATAAAAAACAAATAGTACGATTTGACAATGTTTTGACAATTTCCCCATTGGGTACAACGTGGAGCTTGTTGAACCTCTTGAGCTTCTTGATCCATTTGTACCCGTGGCAGAAGTTTCCTCATATATTGAGCCGGTCTAAATGTAATGGTATTTCAATATTATTTAATTATGACTTAATAATATTTAATATCCATTTCATGTGAAATAATTAACAAATGTATATAACTCAATGGCAATTAATCTACAAATTAAATTGGCACAACTTTCCTTATATAAGCAGCAGAGCGACGGGGCAAAGGTAGTGAAATTGTATAGTATAGTATGGAGCATCTTGTTCAGCAACCTTAAGATGTATGTGACCTAATGCCTTGTAAATTGGACTGGTCTCAACTGAAGCTCAATGGCAATGGTTGGGCATTTTGGAGCATAAAACACAACGACAAGTTGGACTACCTGCGATCCATTAAGTCCATCAAGTCTTTTTTTTTGTGAGTAAGTTGTGAATATCAAACTTATTTTCCAATTTCAGTTTAGCACTAATCGTATCTTTTTGATACAGCTTATTCTGTATTTTCCATCTTTCCAACTGAGAAATGGAGGATCCGATCTGTTATGGAGAAAATATGGACTCCAAATATTTCTCTGTTTCAATTCTGGGCACCCATCAAGGTCAATGTATCTACGTTCCTGTCCACTGCAGATCAACCATTTGCTTTCTATCAGAACTTGATAAGAGGCTCTCTTCATACAGGAAGCTCTGTCTAGATACTTGGATTCCCATGGACAACTACTTATACAACTACAGCTACAAGAAAATTCCATTTGGTCCCCCTGGACGAGTTTTCTCAAGACGCTTGCCAGAATATAACCCCGACATCCCAAGCTACTCCGCTGCAGAGTTTCCACTGCTTCAAACTGCAATTTCCTTGGGAATTCATTCTTATTATGCATTTCCAGTTTCCAACCTCCATGATCACCAGTGCGTTGGTGTATTCGAGATTGTATCTACACAACCATCTCTCTGTCTTCCCAACCTTATTATGGTATTTGCTCAACGACACTTTTGTTTATATTCCGTTTGAACTATTCCATAATCCTTGTTTAATTTTCCATTCATAGGGCTTGAATTTTGAATCAGTTGGGTTCTACATTCCTAACTCATTGGACATACTTTTTGGACCTTCAACGTTAAGGTGTTACTGCCTTTTTTTTATTTTGGCGAAACTAAACAAAATATATGAAAGTAAGAAAAAAGAGATCAGTCCCACTAATTTCATAGCTTATTTTATCTTTTTTATAGCTGCCGGTTAATGATACACATAAGAACAAAGCAATACAAAGAATAGAAAAAGATCATGGGATTACTCGCAAGATTCTGGAGCAGCATTATGGCATGACTCTTGAAGATGCTGCCAAAGATCTACATGGTAAGTTCACTAACTTTAGCGTATCTGAAATGATATATGCATAGGTTCACTGAAATCCCTTTTGTGGACTTCATTTATTGCAGTTAGTCGAGCAACACTGAAACGAATATGTAGAGAAAATGAAATCGCTAGATGGCCGCATCATAAGACTAGAAAGGTTAATGTCCATGTTAGCCAAGGCATATCTTTTCAAGGTGCTGAACCATATGTGGTCCATCAACAATGTCCTGCTCTTTCCCAAGAAAAAGGCACAGATTATTTGGGTCACAAAATATCTCCTGCAACAGGAAAACCTTGTGATAAAGTGATGACTTTAAAGGTTACATTATAGAGTTGATATCATTAAGTTTCAACTCCCCTTTTCATCAACGAGGGTGGAATTGGAAGGGGGAAGTGGAAAAGAGGCTTAAGATATCACTTGAAAGGTTTTCAATAAAGTATGAAGATGAAGATGACGATTGGATTTTGATAGCTACTGATTCAGATTTGAGCTATGATATGCATTCACTAAGATTGTCAGGACAAACTACTATGAGATTACTGGCTAACCCAGAAGCTGATTCATGAAGGATTTTCCGAAAGTGATGTTATCTTTTGGTGATATGGTGTTTGTCTCTTCCCTGAGGCTGAGGTGTTGTGACATGTCTTTGTGCTCAGTGTACCAAGGTGATTAATGCTATTATGCAGTGTTTTAAGCGTGAGGGAGGCATTTTACTTAGAATAGGGTGAGGCACAAGCCTCGAGACGTGGGGCATAAGCCCTATGAATCTTTAAATTTTTAATTTATATTATAGTATAATAAAAATTAATAGTTTGAAATAATTACAAATATGATTAAATAAACTAATAGAAAATAAAAGTTCTAACATGATTATACAAGTATAAATAATCTAATATCTTAACTTTCTAATAATAAAAGAATCATTATCTCTCAAAAATATTTTTTTTATCATACTATACGATTTACCCCCTTAAAAGAAAATAATTAATAGTCTTACTAGTATTATAATAAAATTATCACTCCATCATGAATAAAAATAAAATTACTTTCAAATAGCTAAATAAAATATAATAATTTTGAGACAGATGACAAAATCATGAAGACCAATGATAAGTGAAAAAGTAAAAAAATTTGTGACGTATTTATAAAAGAAATGTTACGTAATATAGTTACCAAATAGGAAAGATGTGATACTAAAACTTGTTATTTGAGTTATTCTCAATTTTCTTTATCTCCATAGATTAAAAATTATTATGTATCATTCAATTATTCAAAAATTATGAGGGTCAACAATCTTAGCTAAAATTTTTAACACTGTGTAAGATCTGTTAGGCGAGCCTTGAGTGTTGGGTGTTGGGCATGCTTAGGGCATACAGTTGGGCGCTTAGGACATAAGTCTTACGGAACTAAGCCCCACACTTGAGTCTTGAGGTGTTTTGCTAAAGACCCGCCCTAGGGCGAGCCTCGAGACGAGTCCCAATAGAATTTTTTAAAACACTGCTATTATGAATGCGGAATTATCAAATTACCTTTGGGCTCATGGAAAGATGTCTATATTCCAACTCCACAACTTTTTGCCTTTTTTTTTTTTTTTTTTCCTTTGGCAATTTCCACACTAACTACCGCGAGGAAAAATGTAGTACAGATTACTTTATGTATTTCCAACAAAAAAAAATAAATGCAGAGCCTCTTGAACCTTTTGAGCTTCTTGAGCCACTTGCACCCGCCTATAAATTAGTGGCAAGTGTATCGCTGATAAGTCAGAATTTTATTAAGGAGTGTCAAAAATATAAAATATTAAATACACAAGAAAATTAATGAAATAAATTCTACTAATGAAAGCAAAAGATAGTTACATTATAATTCGACAAGATATATAATAATAAGTGTGTTGTCGTTTTAATTGTTCTAAAATTATTCAATTTAAATAGGTCAACTAGAAAATATGATTTCGATTTGACAAAAAAAGAGATAAAGAGAAAACTTGAAGAATTAAATAAATCCCAAAAAGGAGCCCTTGATAGATTTTTTAACAAAAAATAAAAATTCTGAATAAAAAAGTATTGCTTATAGAATAATGTTAACAATTCATGGTTGCCTCAGCCGAAAGAAGTTTTTCGAAACGAAAATTGATAAAATCTTATCTAGATCAACAATGTCTCAAGAGAGATTGAATGGACTAACTATATTATCAATTGAAAAGGAATTATTAAAACATATTGATTATAAAACAATAATTACTTCCTCCGTCCCTATTTAGTTGTCCGCTTTAGAAATGTCACACATATTAAGGCAACAATGATTAGCATAGTGAAGTTACAATTTTGCCCTTATTAATTATGATTCCAAAATAAACTTATTCAAGATAACTAATCAATGTTGGGGGAAGTTTAAATTTTCAAGAAGTTTAAATGAGGGTATAATATGAAAATTTTTTTTGTCCTTTCTTGATTTGTCAAAATGGACAAGTAAATAGGGACATCTAAAAGAGGAAATATGGACAAGTAAATAGGGACGGAGGGAGTAATAACTTTGCATCTAAAAAGGCAGTAAAAGTAGATTTTAAATAAAAGTATATATGATGATTTTTTTAAAAAAAAATATTAGGGCCCCTCTTTAAGATTTGGCTTTAGGCCCCAAATTTTGTTGAGTCGGCTCTGGTTGTAGAGATGCTAAACCATTATAGAACCATTAAGATATTGACTTATCAGTTATTGATTTATCGGTTTTTGATCGTTATCGGTTCGGTTATCGATTTAACCGTTAAGATTTGACACCAAAAAAAAAATCATTGAAAATCACTTAGAAACAAGGTGACAAACCATATAAACCATGCACATGAGTTCATAAGTTACATCTTGTTCAAAAGCAAACACTTTTATATTGTAGAATAACCAAAACTTTGAGACAACAAAAAATAAAAGTAGGAAATCAAACTCTAAGTCAAAGATTTTATATACAAAATGGTATAAATATAATTATTTAACTTACTATCGGGTTATCTGTTAACCCATTAAGAAAAAACCTTAAACCGTTAAGAGCGATAACCCGATAACAAAAAAAATCAAAATCGTTATCAAAATTATTAAACCAATAACTCATTATTGATAAACCAATAACTTTTTTGTGAATTCGGATTATCAATTTCGGTTCGATTTTGAACAACCTACATGCAATTGCTCAATTACAATTTAAATGACCAAAATACCCTTAAAATGCCTAGGAGACATGTTGATACCAATAATTTTACCGACTCTTCTAATATAATAGAAAAATAATAAAATCACACAACGTGAGAGAAAAAATAACTTATGGTGCTGTAGTGGTGGAAGATAAAAGGGCAATAATTAATTCATGAGTGTCTATATTTTTTCTACTATTATATAAAGGGAGTTTATGATGGGACATTTTATATAGTATATAATATAATAAATTATTTTTTCTACTATATAATATATATAATATATATTTATTTTTCTACTATAAGGGAGTTTATATAATATATAATAATATATAATAATATAATATAATAAATCATTTACAAATGACTTAAAATATTTAATATTTAAAGGATATTCTACTATTATATAAGGATATATAATAAAATAGGTTGACTCTCAAAATTCTATCCGGGTCACATATATTGGGACAGAAAAAATAACATATATCACTTTAAAATTACCAAAAAAGTATTATAAATAATAATAATTAACAACTTAAAATATCTTAAAGACATTTAAAAAGGGTTAATTTTGTAATTTTATCCATATCACATAAATCAGGACAAAGTGACCAGTAATATAGGTTATTTGAAAGTTACATAAAAATATTATAAATCACAATAATTAATAACTTAAAACATTTATTTTTTTAAAAAGGCAAATTTGGATGACTCTTCAAATTTCATTTGTGTCACATAAATTGAGACAACAAAAATAACATATATTGCGTCCATTTTAATTTATTTGTCTTAATATTTTTTTTATATTTAAAAATTACGTAAAAATTATAAATCATGATAATTGACAACATAAAATATGTTTTGAAAAAGATACAAAAATTTTCACTGATTCTTGAAGTTAATCTATCGTAAAAATACTATAAATCATGATAATCGATAACATAAAATATTTCAAAAATAAATACATATAAAAAAATTCGATTGATTCTTGAAATTAATCTATCGTAAAAAATTATGTATAAAATACAATAAATTGTGATAATTGACAACTTAAAATATTTATTAAAAAAACTCAAAAAAATAAATTGAATGATTCTTAAAATTAATCTATCAATGCCACATAAAATGAGACAAAAGTAGTAATATGCAATGTTTAATGTGAAATTATTGAAAACTACGTAAAATGTATTATAAATCTTAACAATTAACAACATTTGATTGAATCTTGAAATTTTATCAATGCTACATACATTGAGACAAGTGGAGTAATATATATTAAGTATTTAAAAATTACGTACAACCATATTGCTTTCTGTAGGCTTCGAAATATCGTGGTCATTTTTAGGTTGATACAAGTTTTGTACATTTTTTATTTTTTTAATATTATAAATCGCAATAATTAATAATTTAAAATATTTAAAAAATATATTCAAAATTGAGTTGGTTTCGGGAATTTTATTTATACTATATAAAATGGGACAAAGGAAGCAACATATATCATTTACAAATGACTTAAAAAGCATTAAAAATTACAATAATTACCAATTTAAAATATTTAAAAGCTATATAATAAAATAGGTTCACTCTCAAAATTCTATCAGGCTCACATATATTGGGACAGAAAAAATAACACATATCATTTTAAAATTACCAAAAAAGTATTATAAATAATATAATTAACAACTTAATATATCTGAAAGACATTTTGAAAGGGCTAATTTTGTAATTTTATCCATATAACATAAATTAGGACAAAGTGACCAGTAATGTAGGTTATTTGAAAGTTACATAAAAATATTAGAAATCACAATAATTAATAACTTAAAACATTCTTTTTTAAAAAATTAAAATTTGGATGACTCTCCAAATTTTATTTGTGTGACATAAATTGAGACAACAAAAATAACATATATTGGGTCCATTTTAATTTATTTGTTTTTTTTTTGTTTTTTTATATTTAAAAAATGCGTAAAAATACTATAAATCATGATAATTGACAACATAAAATATGTTTTGAAAAAAATACAAAAAATTCCACTGATTCTTGAAGTGAATCTATTGTAAAAATACTATAAATCATGATAATTGACAACATAAAATATTTCAAAAATGTTGTATGTGGGTAGTCTTATTATGTCTTCAATAGCGTCAAAGAAAGTACAGGTTTGTGATAAAAAAACTTATTCTTTTATTCATGCAAACAATCGCTTCAAAAACTCCGTTATTAGCCCCAAAACATACCATTTATAGTACAATATAAAAGAAAGAGTGAAATTTTTGAAGTCTAATACTGATTGTCTCTAATTATTTGTCAACTTTTGAATTAATACATCTATTAAGAAAATCATGATTGACATAATGAGTTTACCAGTTTATCCCTATTAATTATGAAGTGAATGAATTAAAAATTTAAGATTTTAAAAAAAAAATTCAAAGTAATTAATTGAGGGTATAATAAATAATTTTTTTTTGTCCTTTCTTAATTTGTCCAAATAAACAAATAATTAAGGACAACTATAAAAAGAAAAATGAACAAGTAACTACGGACAGAGGTAGTAAATCACAACAATCATATTGTAACAATTACTACATTAATATTGTAAAGTCTCTTCCACTACTTTCCACTCTTTAAATTGAATGCTACTCCCTCTGTTTCTAATTACTTGTCCACTTTTTTTTTTTTAGTTGTCCTTAATTACTTGTCTATTTTGACAAATCAAGAAGGGACAATGTTTTTTTTTACCTATTATACCCTCAATTAATTACTTTGAAAAAGATAGAACTTCTTGAAAATATTAAGTTTTTAATTCATCTACTTTACAATTAATAAGAGTAAAATGGTAAATTCACTATGTGAATTATTGTTTTCTTAATAGGCATGTCAATTCAAAAATGAATAAGTAATTAGATGCAGAGAGTAGTATATAAAGTGGGGAAAATGCATAAGTACCCCCCCAGCCTATGCCCAAAATCCCTGAGACACACCTAACCTTTACTAAGGTCCTATTACCCCCCCGAACTTATTTTTTAGTTAATTGTTTACCACTTTTCGGCCTACGTGGCTGAGTCCGTGATTTCACCTATGTTAGGCGCGTGGGTGCAGCTTTTAGACAACACTGACCAATAAAAATTGGTCATGTGTTAAAATAAACTTGGAAAAAATAAATATTAACTCAATTGTCTTCTTCTTTATTATTGTTCTTCATGTTTGAAAAAAAAACCTCCATTATCATAACTTAAATTGATCCTTTCTTCGAAAAGCTAACAAAATAAAATCAAGAAAAAACTAACCTTTGAACTCAATCACGATTCTTGATGACTTAGAAGTAGGGGTGTACATAGGTCGGTTTGGTTTGGTTTTTCATTAAAAAAAACCTAAACCAATTATGTCGGTTTATTAAATCTAAATATCAAATCAAACCACGCAAAGTCAGTTTTTTCGGTTTCGATTTTAGTCGGTTCTTTCGGTTTTTTTCGGTTTTTTACAACTTAACGGTGTTTGAAAAAGAGATCAAATATATTTTCACCTACCTGTGTGATAAGCTAAACTTAAGAAACGTTAAATGAATAGAAATTTTCGTAAAGACGGTAAAATTCACATGAGTACAAAATATNTGTGAGTAAGTTGTGAATATCAAACTTATTTTCCAATTTCAGTTTAGCACTAATCTTATCATTTTGATAACTCCAGCTTATTCTGTTGTTTCCATCTTTCCAACTGAGAAATGGAGGATCCGATCTGTTATGGAGAAAAGATGGACTCCAATTATTTCTCTGTTTCAATTCTGGGCACCCATCAAGGTCAATGTATCTACTTTCCTGCCCACTGCGGATCAACCATTTGCTTTCTATAAGGGAATTGATAAGAGGCTCTCTTCATACAGGAAGCTCTGTCTAGATACTTGGATTCCCATGGACAAGGAAATTTCATTTGGTCCCCCTGGACGAGCTTTCTCAAGACGCTTGCCAGAATATAACCCCGACGTCCGAACCTACTCCTCTGCGGAGTTTCCACTGCTTTAAACTGCAATTCCCTTGGGAATTCATTCTTATTATGCATTTCGAGTTTCCAACCTCCATGATCAGTGCCTTGGTGTATTTGAGATTGTATGTCCATACTCATCTCTCCCTCTTCCCAGCCTTATTAAGGTATTTGCTCAACGACACTTGTTTATATTCCGTTTGAACAATTCCATAATCCTTGTTTAATTTTCCATTCATAGGGCTTGGATTTCGAATCAGTTGGGTCGTACATTCCTAACTCATTAGACATTCTTTTTGGACCTTCAAATGTAAGGAGTTGCTGCCTTTTTTATTTTGGCGAAACTAAACAAAATAAATGAAAGTAAAAAAAAAGAGATCAGTCCCACTAATTTCATAGCTTATCTTATCATTTTTATAGCTGCTGGTTTATGATAGACTTGACGATATAAAGGACGGGTTATATGAGATCCTTGAAAGACATAGTTTACCCTGCACACAAATATGGATTCCTATTTCCCGATCTGTCTCTTCTAAAGTCTTGTATTGTGCTGCTGCCTCCATATATGAACGTCCGGAACCAATGTATCATGAGTTTGAATATTCTTCTGAGGTCTGTATTATTGAGAGTGGCAGGACATTGGTTGGGAAGGCATTTGCATCCCAAGGTTCATGCTTTTGCAAAGATGTTACTCTATTAAGCATCGAAGAGTACCCTTTGTTGCCTAGTGCATGAAAAGCTAGATTCACTCAGAGTTTTGCTATTTGTTTGCAAAGTATATGCGCCAACAATTTTGTTTTCGTAGTTGAGTACTTTCTGCCACGCAACGAAATGGCTGTTAGAGATACAAAGACTTTCTTAAACATGCTTTTAGCCACAATGAAAGAACAACTTCCAGGTTCCATAGTTGCTTCTGGAAATGAACTGGGGAAAGGATGCTCGTGGTTGTTGCTTAGTCAAATTCTAAGTTATCTAGAGGTAGATAACTTAGTGGGCAATAGTGTTATTGCTTAGTTGCTCTCTTTGTAGTAAGAGTTGCTACATTGAGGGGGAAGGGATTTAGAGGTAAATTCCTAGGTTGCAAGCAGTTGTAATCTGAATCGTTGCTCCATTTGAGTGAAATGGAGTTTAGGTTGAGAAGCCTGTGAAGTCGTGGTTTTCACCGCCCTTGAGCAAGGGGGTTTCCACATAAAATCATTGTGCAGATTTTACTTTCAGCCATTTATTTTCTGCATCTATTTCAGTTATTGTTCTTGCTGAGTCAAGGGACCTGGTCCTTGACGTATAGTGGACGCATACTACTGCTTGTGCTTACATTATTGTTCTTACTGTGTCAAGGGACCTGGTCCATTGACTGTTAGAAGAAGCATACATTCCAACAAGAGCACTATGGTTGTGGTTTGAGAGACAGGAAATAGATAGTGATATTATATAAAATTCTAAATATTAATATAATAACTAAATAACAATATTTTGAGAAAAATGATAACATTTCTAAGAATTTTCATATTAAGCGTATGTGCTTTGTAAGTGTGTATTTTGTTAAAAAGAACATATTTTGTGGGTACGTTATACTATTAAGGACAAAACTTTTTTAAAAAAATTACTTAGAAATGTTTCTCTTTAAGATAGAAAGTTTTGTCTTACGCAAAGAGGAACGTGAAACTGTACTTTAAAAATATTTTATCATAATATTGACAATAAATAATTAATAAAATTATGTACTTTCAAAGATATATAAGAGAATAACACAATAACCAAGGTAGGTTATAACTAAATTAAATATACCCAGTAATAGTAAAATAAAAAAGCAAATACAGCATAGATGAGGAGAATTTCTAATTTTTTTTTTATACATATTGCATAACCTACTTCTAAAGATTGGGCAATAAATTACTAATGTAAAGTCAATTTGGTTAGAGCTATACACATTAATATGTTGTTCACGTCCTCTTTTTTTTTACACTCTTGTTCACCAAGTTCTTGTTGTACCCTTAGAATACGATTGAACTCAAATTAATAATTTAAGGAAATTAATAAATGACAATTTTGTCTATTACAGGGTCTTTTAGAGTGTGTTTGGTATAAAGGAAAATGTTTTCCATGAAAAAAATTTCCTAAAAAAAGTTTTCTTGGAAAACAAGTGGTTTCTAACTTATTTTCTCATATTTGATAGGTGAGTAGAAAATATTTTCTGAAAAATAATTTTTAATGTTTGGTTGGTGAATGAAAAATATTTTTCAGAAAATATCTTTTATTTTTGGCTTGAGACTAAGAAAAATTCTTTAGGAAAATAATTTCTGATCCGAAATTCAACCCCGATAATTCATTTAGGACCCGATCGCGGGGAGGGGGGGGGGAGGTTGGCGTAAAAAATGATTTTTTTTTGTTAAAATAAAAATATTTCCCAAAAATAATTTTTGACGGGAATGTCCTAGGTGGGATCGGTGTAAAAAATGATTTTCTTTTAAATTTAAATACTTCCCAAAAATAATTTATTCTTAAATTTTCTTTTGACGGGAATGGCCTGGGTGGGGGTGGGGGGTTGGGGGTAGGGAGGGGGTGGTGTAAAAAATAAAATAAATTAAATTTGAAATATTTCTCAAAACAATTTTTTCTTTTGTCGGGAATGGCCTGGGTGGGGTTGGCGGGGTAGGGGTAGGGGTGGGGGGTGGCGGGGAGGGGGTAGGGGGTGGTGTAAAAATGAATTTTTTTTATATTTGAAATATTTTTTCCAAAAACAATTTTTTTTTAAAAAAAATGATGGGGATGGCCTGGGGGGGGGGGGAAGTTTGGTGGTAGGGATACAAATATATTTGAAATTTAAAAAATAAGAAAATTTAAAAAAAAAAAAAATTCTTTGAATGAGGAGGGTCGGATATGGGGTATGGGTAGGGTAAGAAAAAAAGTAAATGATAAAGTAGAGTTTTGGAAAATGTTTTCCTTGATTTTGAAAGGGAAAGTCATTTTCCTTAAATTTAAGGAAAATAAGTTGATTTGGAAAATATTTCCAAATATTTAAGCCAACCAAACATTGGAAAACATTTTTTGGAAAATGCTTTCCTCCATACCAAACACACCCCTAATGAAAGACAAACAGTTCAATTAACATTTGTAAGAACCTTCATGCTTTTAATATTGTACTAGTTTTTCGACACGTGTGTTGTACGTGATTATTAATTTGAAAAATATATGTTATAGTAAATAGTATTGCTTATTTAAGTGAAGATTTGAATAATAAGCTTTGCACATTATAATATTGCAGACTCTTTTGTGAATATTCAATATGGATCGTCATATATATCTCTTATTCACTCGAATCTATGAAGATGATCAATGAAAAATATATATTTATTTCAATTTGATGAGGTTCAATCATGTAATTAGTCGTATCTCTGTAATATTACCTTATAGACGATATTTGTTGTGTATTTTTGTAATAACTATGAGAATTCATAATAATATAATATAACTAAAGAATGTTAAAGAGTGTGAATAACGATTGCAATAATTAGTAATAACTAAGAGAATTTATAATGTTATAACTAAAGGATTAATGTGCAATAGATGTATTTCTAATAAATTTTATACTTACATAAATAAATATGACTTTTAATTAGGGGTGTGCACTATTCAGGTTAAGCCGAATAACCAAACCAAATCAAACCAAATTTTTATTTGGATTGGTTTTTCAGATTGGTCTTGGATTAATATATTACTTTGTTTGGTTTTTTGGCTTGATTTTGGGTTTTAAAAAATAAAAACCAAAAGATCGAAAAAACCTGAATTATATATATATATATATATAATGTTTAGGTTTAGAATTAAGTTGGAGTTAACCACTTTTGTCCCTTTTTGGTTATTGCCTTTCATGATGATTACGTTTATATTTATTTTTTTGAATTACATCTATAATAGGTATACTTATTTACTTATGATTTATATTAGAAAGTATATTTAAGGGATTAAATATAATTACTTTGGTTATGTTATTAATTATTGATATAACCAAATAACCAAACCGAAAAAAGCTGAATCGAATAGGGGAAAACCAAACCAAACCAAATTTATTTTGGATCGGATTGGGTTACACTTTTACAAAACCAAAAACTAGAAAATCCAAACCGAATAGTGCAAAACCAAACCGAAAAATCGAATGCACACCACTACTTTTAATTAATGTTACTATTTTTTCATATAGTTATGAGAAAAATACATAAAAACACCCTTAAACTTGGCAGCAAAACTTACTTTAATACTTTAACTTTACTGGTAATTATTTACCCCCTAATCTTATTACAAGTGAATTCATATCATGATTCCATATCGCATGATCAAACGGGCCTAAATGTAATGGTATTTTAATAGTACTACTATTTAATTATGGCTTAAGTCATATACAACCCCTTAAAGTTGTCTGCATATTTCACGTAGACACCTCAATTTAGCCATGTACATATTGAACATATTATATGTTTAAAAGTAATTTCTATTAGACACAAAATGTTGACATGAAAAAAATGTGTAATTCAACCTCCTAAAACGCGTGAAACAATTAGAAATAATATTTATTCTTTCTCTTTCCAACTTATATAGCTAAATTAATAAACAATAATAATTAATATAAGAAAAAATTAAAAAAAAGGGAAGGAACGTCTTTCTCATCTTCCCTCTGCAACTATTCCATGTTTCTTTACACACCCCAGCCCCTTCACCTCTCCCTCACCCTCTCCAATTCGTCTACTGCTTTTTCATTCTTTCTTTTTTTTTAATTATTTTTTTATTTTATGTAGATCTGATTAAAGTCTTAAATATTTTGGTGAAGCTCTATTGTTTCCAATGAAAATAATATTCCGGCGGCGAAGCTTCATTATTTCTGCTGAAAATAACATTCTAGCGAAACTTCATTGTTTAAGATGAAAATAGTATTTCAGCAAAGCAATTGATTATTTTTTTCAAAAAATATCTACTATTTTCTTATAATTGTGATAAATGTTTGCTAATGGAAAGAGGATGAAGAGAGTGAATGAAAAGTTTTGATGCTATTAGAACGAAAGATAAATGAGAGATTAGCTTAGATGAGCATCAATGGTGTATTATCGACACCGGTGAAAGGAATAGAATTCGATGAAGAAAAGGAAAGGGGTGGATGTTATGGTTTATTGGCGTTTGAGGCGCAACGACCCAGTTGAAAGGAAAACAAGGTCCGACGACGAAGAAGAAGAAGACCTTAGGTTATGGTTTATTGGTGGTTGACAGGTTGAGGCGCAAGGGTGACCCAGTGGAAGGGAAGAAGAAGAAGAAGGGGGTGGGATGGGTTAATTCAAAAATAAAATTATATTTTCTTAAAATTCCTTTTGTATTATTTATATAGAGTTTTAAAAAAAAAAAATCCAATCACCATGTGTCGTTGTCTCATTAGTTCATTTGCTATGTATATGCTATTGAGATGTACGCACTATCGTTTTTTTATTGTTTATCATTTTGTATTAAATAGTTATAAATTTGTTAAGATTTAAGTATTCAATAGGTACAAGATTAAATTGAGGTGTTTATGTGAAACATGTAGACAACTTTAAGAGGTTGCATATGATTTAAATCATTTAATTATTGTGATATAAATGGAGAACTATGGATGATTTATAATATTGATGAAAATAGTAGTAACTCGACGACTTTTCGACAGTTGAGCGACGAGGCAAAGGCAGTGAAATAGTATTGTATTGTATGGAGCATCTTCTTCAGCAACCTTCAGATGTATGTGACCTAATGCCTTGTAAATTGGACTGGTGTCAACTGAAGCCTAATGGCTGGGCATTTTGGAGCATGAAACACAACGACGTGTTGGAATACCAGTGATCCATTAAGTCCATCTTTTGTGAGTGAGTCTGTTGTGAATATTTTCCAATTTTTGTTTAGCACTAATCTTTTTATCTTTTTTTATACAGCTTTTTCTGTTGCTTCCATGTTTCCAACTGAGAAATGGAGGATCCAATCTGCTATGGAGAAAATGTTGACTCCAAATATTTCTCTGGTTCAATTCTGGTCACCCATCAAGGTCAATGGATCTACTTTCCTGTCCACTGCGGATCAACCATTTGCTTTCTATAACCAACTTGATAAGAGGCTCTCTTCATACAGGAAGCTCTGTTTAGATACTTTGATTCCCATGGACAAGGAAATTTCATTTGGTCCCCCTGGACGAGTTTTCTCAAGATGCTTGCCAGAATATAACCCCGACGTCCGAAGCTACTCCTCTGCAGAGTTTCCACTGCTTCAAACTGCAATTCCCTTGGGAATTCATCCTTATTATGCATTTCCAGTTTCCAACCTCCCTGATCACCAGTGCCTTGGTGTATTTGAGATTGTATCTACACTACCATCTCTCCATCTTCCCTACCTTTTTAAGGTATTTGCTCAACGACACTTTTGTTTATATTCCGTTTGAACAATTCCATAATCCTTGTTTAATTTTCCATTCATAGGGCTTGAATTTCAAATCAGTTGGCTTGTACATTCCTAACTCATTGGACATACTTTTTGGACCTTCAAAGGTAAGGTGTTACAGCCTTTTTTTATTTTGGCGAAACTAAACAAAATAAATGAAAGTAAGAAAAAAGAGATCAGTCCCACTAATTTCATAGCTTATCTTATCTTTTTTATAGCTGCCGGTTGATGATACACCTTACGGAATAGTGACCGAGTTATACAAAATAATTGAAAGACATAGTATACCCTTAGCTCAAATTTGGATTCCTTTTTCTGTATCTGCCTCTTTACAACTCCTGCGTTGTGCTGCTGCCTCCTTCCTTGAACATTCGGTTTTAATGCATTATGAGTTCAAATATATTTCTCAGCTCTCTCTTATTGAGAGCGGTGAGGCATTGGTGGGAAGGGCATTTGCATCCCAAGGTTCATGCTTTTGCAAAGATGTTACTCTATTAAGCATCAAAGAGTACCCTTTGGTGCATAATGCACGAAAAGCTAGATTCACTCAGAGTTTTGCAATTTGTATGCAAAGTAAGTGCGCCAACAATTTGGTTTGCGTAGTTGAGTACTTTCTGCCACCCAACGAAATGTCTGATAGAGATACAAAGACTTTCTTAAACATGCTTTTATCCACAATGAAAGAACAACTTCCAGGTTTCATAGTTGCTCCTGGAAATGAACTAGGGCAGAGGATGCTCGTTGAAGTTGTTAAAGTTTCCCTGAGTGATGAACTTGACTCCTTTGAAATTGGCCAAACTCTGCCGAGTGTTCAATCACTGCAGGATGGAGGAGAAACAACAGAAATTGATTCTTTCTGTCAACAGTCAAATTTACAGAAGGAGAATAGTGTTGCTGCTGCACTACTGGTTCCTTCTTGTTCATCAGACAAGCGTGACTCACTCAACTGTGACGGGACAGTTGAAGTTGATCCGTCACTGCCTCCAATGGAGGAAGCTGTGACAAACAGAGGAACCGTTAACGTGGATGTAGCACATGATGACCACATTGAGGATACAACTGAAATAATGCAACTTGATTCACACTTTGAGCAACCAAATTTTGAAACTAATTCTGCAGGAAATGCAACAACTAACAACGAGATAATTCATTCGCATAAGAAAAACACAATACAAAGGATAGAAAAAGATCATGGGATTACTCGCAAGATTCTGGAGCAGCATTATGGCATGACTCTTGAAGATGCTGCCAAAAATCTACATGGTAAGTTCACTAACTTTAGCGCATTTGAGGTTCGTAATTCTTTGTGTTATATTGCGTATGTACCTTGTATGCCTTTAACTGAAATGATTTATGCATAGGTTCACTGAAATCCCTTTTGTGGACTTCCTTTATTGCAGTTAGTCGAGCAACACTGAAACGAATATGTAGAGGATATAATATCTCTAGATGGCCACATCATAAGACTAGAAAGGTTAATGTCCATGTTAGCCAAGGCGTATCTTTTCAAGGTGCTGAACCATAAGTGGTCGATCAACAATGTCCTGCTCTTTCCCATGATTATTTGGGTAATCAAAGATCTGCTGCAACAGGAAAACCTTGTGATAGTGTGATGACTTTAAAAGTTACATATCGAGGTGATATGTTAAAATTTAAAAGTTGAGTTATATGTACTACTAATTTTTAAATTTAATGTTATATGTAGTATTGATTTTTAAATTTATTGCTATGACATACAATTCCGTAATAATTTCATCCTTTGTTGAGTTAGTTATTTAAGATGATTATTTATCACATTTTAGGAACTTCTTTGGTTATATGATTTTTAAATCTTGGCAGCTAGTGTTTGACTATATAATTTGCTATTACTTGACAAACATCCAAGTTTCCAAGTTTTAGAAAAAACTAGAATTTGAGCCAAATTCTAGTGTTTGGAAAATTGTAAAAAACTTTTTTATTTTATAAAAACATACCTTATCTATCAATCCCAATTAATATATATCTACAACCATCTCCATTAAAAAGAGCAACTTATTTTTAATGGGTTATAATTTATCTTGGATAAGTGATACATGTGAGTATATGATTATTGTACTACTCTTGCTCATATGGTTGTTGAGTATCATCAATTATGTTATAAGGTTATTTGTTAACGAAACATTTCATTATAAAATAATAATACAAACTTATAACAATGACCAAAATCCTAAAACAAAAGCAAGTTGCCATATTATAAGGAGGAGGAGAAAGGGAGTGAAATTGTATGGAGTATCATCTTCGGCAAGTTTTAGAGATATGTGACCTAATGTCTAGTCAACTGGATTGGTGTGAAGTGAAGTGCAATGCCTCCGCATTTTGGAGCATAAAACAAGACGATGAGTTGGAGTACCAATGAACGATCTCCCCTTTCATCTGTGAGTTAAGAGTTGTGAATATCAAAACATGATGAGTGTTTTGTTTATTATATTCTCAATCTTATCTTGTTGATACAGCTGCTCCTGCTTCTCTCGATTTCAGCTTTCTAATGCTGAAATTGAGGATCAAATCTGTTATTGAGAAAATGTCGAGTCCGCATAGTTGTCTGGTTCAATTCTGGGCACCCATCAAGGTCAACGGATCCATTTTCCTGTCCACTGCGGATCAAATATGTGCTTTCAATAAGAGTCTCTCTTTATACAGGAGGCTATGTATCGATACTTTGATTCTAATTAACGACTACAAGGAAGGTCTACTTGGCCCCCTTGGACGAGTTTTCAGAAGATGCTTGCCAGAATATAATCCCGACATCCAAAGTTACTCCGCTGCAGAGTTTCCACTGCTTCAAACTGCAATTCACTTGGGAATTCATTCTTATTATGCATTTCCAGTGTTCAATCTCCATGATCAGCGCTACCTTGGTGTATTTGAGACAAGCGTTCTTCTTGTTCATCAGACAAGCGTGAGTCACTCAACTGTGGAAGGACAGTGGAAGTTGATCCGTTACTTCCTCATCCAATAGGGGAAGCTGTGACAAACAGAGGACAAGTTAACTTGGATGTAGCACATGATGACCACATTGAGGATACAAGTGGAATAATGCAACTTGATTCACACATTGAGCAACCAAATTTAGAAATTAATTCTGCGGGAAATGCAACAACTAACAACGAGAAGATCCATTTACATAAGAAAAACGCAATACAAAGGATAGGAAAAGATCATGGGATTACTCGCAAGATTCTGGAGCAGCGTTATGGCATGACTCTTGAAGATGCTGCCAAAAATCTACATGGTAAGTTCACTAACTTTAGTGCATTTGAGGTTCGTAATTCTTTTTGTATTATTATAGATATGACCCTCATATGCCTTTAACCAAAATGAATTATGCATAGGTTCATTAAAATCCCTTTTGTGAACTTTTTTTATTGCAGTTAGTCGAGCAACACTGAAACAAATATGTAGAGGATATAATATCTCTAGATGGCCACATCACAAGACTAGAAAGGTTAATTTCCATGTTAGCCAATGTGTATCTTTTGTAGGTGCTAAGCCATATGTGGACGATCAACAATGTCCTGCTCTTTCCCAAGAAGAAGGCAAAGATTATTTGGGTCACACGAGATCCCCTGCAACAGGAGTATCTCGTGATAGTGTGATGACTTTAAAGGTTACATATAGAGGTGATATCATAAAGTTCCAACTCCCCTTTTCATCAACGAAGGTAGAATTGGTGGGGGAAGTGGAAAAGAGGCTTAACATATCACTTGAAAGGTTTTCAATAAAGTATGAAGATGAAGATGACGATTGGATTTTGATAACTACTGATTCAGATTTGAGCTATGGTATGCATTCACTAAGATTGTCGGGACAGACCACTATGAGATTACTGATTACCTCAGAAGCTGACACATGAAGGATTTTCCGTAAGTTTTGTTATGGTGTTCATCTTCATTGCAGAAATGTTATGTACTTTTGGTGACATGGTGTTTGTCTCTTCCCTGCTGTGTTGTGGCATGTATTTGTTCTCAGTGAACCAAGGTGATTAATGCTGTTAGAGTGGGGAACTGTCAAATTACGAAAGATGCCTATATATATAGAAGAGGAATCACAAGGAAGATTTTAGTTAATACTACTGTTAATATTAACAAGTACTAGTATTTTTACTTCCACTTTTTGTAATATGGAACCACCTATTAATGGTAGCTAGATTTTGTGTCACCCCGGCTTCAATGGTTGTTAGGACCAAAATAATTAGGTATCATGTGGAAGCTACTAAAGTAAACCTCAATAGATCATGAGTAATAAGACAAGCAAGAAATACACCAAAAGAGACAAATATTTAACGTGGTTCGGCCAACCGACCTACATCCACAAAGGAGATGAGCAATCCACTATATAAACATGATAATACACAATATAGAGAAATAACATCAACCGATTCACTCGGAATACAAAGAGGTTCACACAAGTGATAACGTATCACTTGTGTCCCACAAATTTCCCCTCACCAAAATTCTCAAATAGACTACATTGTGAATGTTGATTAAGTTAGAAGAAACAAACCTCTATTTATAGAGTCATAAACCTATTCCTACGAGAAAAGGACTATTCAAATATGAAGACTCTAAGTTTTCCTTTTAGGAAAAGAAAAATTTTATGACAGAAAACTCAGGGCATATAATATCCAACAAATACCACTACATATAAATAGACAGTATAATGTAAAAGTAGTATGAAATGCTACCTTGTAGTATTATGGATGATATTATTTAAATTCAATAAGAACAAATAGTACTAACTCCACAATTTTTTGCCTTCCTTTTTACCTTTGACAATTTCCACAGGGACTACAGCATGGAAAAATGTACAATTTCCACAAAAAAGCTAAAGTCTGTTTGAACCTTTTGAGCTTTTTGATCCATTTGCACTTGTCCACAAACTAAACTTTTGAATTTATTTAGAGGTAGAAAATAAATGGATGATCTAAATTTAAAAGTAGATCACGTTAATTTGAATTTGAACAAATTAAAATAAATTGATATGAATAGATAGATAAATTGACATGAATAGTACCGAGTTGATTATTTTTTTTAAGGTAAGCGGACCTCTTTAACCTTTTGTTAAGTATATTGAACCTTGAATGTCTTGTTGTGTAACTGGGAGTAATGGGGAATGGTGAAGGTCTTCGTATATTATACTTGTTATTAAATGTTACCCAAATATTTGTAGTGATCATGCGAAGAAAAATGAATTCGTTGATATAATAATGTGTGATGTGCCACACTTGAATGATTATCTTGACTCACTTTTGATGATGTGCCATAATTGTGTGTGTGGATTGGTTATTGATGTAAAATTTATCATCTTCTTAGTCCACGCGTGAACATGCTTATTTGCATTGGTCTGAAACACTATTGTGAGATTTGAATTCTTGATATGCTGGTGGAAAATGGTTTTGGTGATTGATGTTTATGCTTATGGGAAATGATTTCGGCGATTGATGTTTATGCCGATGGAAAATGGTTCTAGCGATTGATGTTTATGCCGATGAAAAATGATTATGATGGATGCATGGACTAATATGTCCCTCATGGTTCTTGAGCTGTTAGTCAGCAGTTATGTAGTGAATGCATGGACATATATGTCCTCCATGTGTCCGGGGATACTAGTCAGCGAGTGTATCAACAGAACATACATGCAAAATTCTATATGACATTGCATTGTATTGTATTGTATTCACACCTCATTGTCATTCTTGTCTTTTATGAGTGAGTTGTTATGTTTTCGTTGTCATACCCTATTTTAACTCGAGATGCAAACGGTGTACAACATATTGGTGATTTCCAAATTATTAACTAACTTAAAAAGTCGCCACCTAATTAATTAAGGTGAATTAGGACACCTAAATATTTAACTAAGTAATACTAAAACTGACTCCAATTAAGGTCTACTTAACTTAAGTGATTCTAGGTAAGGGTTCAAGTTATCCTAAAGGAAAGGGGTTAAGCATCTTTTAAGATCCGTTAAAAACAGTAACCGACCATATATGAGTGCTAAAGATTAAGTAATTGAGTAACCAAGTAGGAAAACATTTTTATTTTGAAAGCCTTTTTTGCAATTGTATTAGAATGAAAAAGATTTAAGAAAGAATAATATCTTTAGATCAATATAGACAAATCTGTAATCCATGGCTAAAAAAAGTAATTAAAAAAATAGACATTCGTTCATTAATTGACAAATAGCTCCCTTCAGAAAAAGTTTTAGAAAAATAAGTGTTTATAACAAAATATTTTTTGAGCAACTTACAAAAATGATTATATTTATAGGGTTATTGAAATTCAATAGCTATAAGTATGTTATTTACAATAAATGACTACATTTTATATCTTTTATTCGCTGTATTTTTGTATACATTTTTTATTTTTCTATTTATACACTAATACATCTTTAAGTACAACAAACTAAATAAGGAATTGACTCTAAATATAAACCACTATCCTTATTTACGTCCATACAATGAGCAACTTCCCATTATTAACATTAGAACTAATAATTACTTGTTAAAAGACATATCCGATCATATTCTTAACAGTTTAAATACCCCATTCTCTTGTTGTCTCAAAAGATGTGGTATTGATATGTCATAATAATGACTGAATAAAACTTAGAAAAAACGTTAATTAAAAAATCAATGAAGGTAAAAACTAAAATACACTTAACTAAAAATACACAGGAATACATACCCATATATTTAGAATATACCTTTTGAGTAAATATACAATTATTGAATAAAAGTGATTTTATTTGCATACAACTGTTTTTGATTGGATTTAATTTTAAACATGAACATGTTATAACCAATGTGATATTTTAGGAGCCACAATAAATCCAATTAAAAGTTCATCCTGAACAAAGTTATGTTACTGATATTCCTTGATAAAAATGGCTAAACAAGACTAAATAATGTGAGCAATTACTATTTAGCAATATTAATATACATAAATATAGTTAAATAAGAGACAACGAATATGCATACAAAAATATATAGTTAAATACTAATATACATAAATATAGTTAAATATGATACCACGAATATGCATACAAAAATATAGTTAAATATTAATATACATATATATAGTTAAAAAAGATACAAAGAATATGCATACAAAAATGAAGCACGTCAACGATTCTTAATTGCCCAGAAAGAAATTCACTTATTCATTAATTAAAATACTTTAAGCTAAAAACGACTAGACATATATCCAAAACGAAATAGTAGTTTCAAAACATCTTAAAATAAAAAAACTTAGATAGGCTACTAGCTGATCATGACAATTTCACTACTGTCCATTTCTGAGCATGGCATCCTGTTCAACTTAGGCGGTGCCTCATTGTCGCTAACAGCTCCATTTTCAATCTTATTTGCAGCGTATTCTCAAAGAGGCGCACCGTATCTAGTACGAAGTAACCTCAACATCAATGGTTTCAACAGAAATACCTTCGACATCACTCAAGTACTCTGCAAATACAGTCCATCCCTGTACATATATATAATTTATTAAATAATAGATTTCGTAGAGCTATAACAATTTATAGAATGATGAAACAATTTTGTAAACATACATTGCACCATATCGTTGCTGAGGTATATCTTGAACGTATGTCACATCGAATTGAATGTTCAGATCTTGCGTATCGTCCATGTTATTGTCATAATACATGGACAGATACATCGTCAGAAGCTGAGCAAGCTTTTGAATTTCCATCCTAACAAAAGAATCTTGTCCTGCTGATGTGTATGAGTCATATACATGAATGTGTCGTTCAACCAATGACAGAACAAGCAATACTCAATGGTTCATCTGATTCACATTAACTGGTATGAGCACGTTGTTGACTGTATTTCATGGAATAGCAGCCATCAACTTGTAGTCATTTATGTATTCACGTATGTCGTTTTCAATGTTTGCAACACAAACTTTGCTTTCAACGTTAGCATATGCGACATAAATGTCAGCAATCTTTGTCTTGAACACACAATCAACAGTTCGGTATCTATATCGGTTGTTAACGTTGTACTTGCTTTTTTTACGCAAGTAATAGAGAACCACATCGATGTGTTGTGATAAATCGATATCCTACAAATGAAAAATGTATTACTTGTATGGTTAGCATGTAAAACTCAAAGTATTAATATATTCAGGATTCAAGTATTTATTAAAACTTAATGTATCAATATATCAAACAATGTAAGTATATAAATTTACCATATGATCGTGATAATTTAAAAAATGAATACACTAGTTGTTAAACAAAAAATGAATATACCAATATAGAATACAATGAATACATTGTTGTTAAACACAAAAATGAATACGTTGGACAAATCTAAGTGTAAAACAATTTGAGAAAAATACTTAGAAAAGAGTCGTCACTTCATTTTTTTAAAGAAATTAAGAAAACTTAATTTTAAAAAACTCTAACAGATCAAATCTTTATAAATTTAGAGAAAATGGGTAAGAGATTCTCATTTACACTTCAAGGAGGTTTTTAAAGCATTTGAAATGCCCGCTAACACGTGGTTATCCTACGAGTTGACAAAAATATTTTTTCAACTATTTTTTAAGAAAATGGTTTATTATTATATAATAATAGTGACAATAATTTACAACATTCGATTAACTTGAGAAAGTAGTTAAAAGAACAATTTTTAAATTTTAAGAAAATGAAACCCTAATTGAAACAACTTGGTTAACTAGGATTTAACAAAATTAGATTAATTAGATTTTATTTAAATCATTTTTAGAAACAATAATTCGAACCAACTTGGTCAATTAAACCATGAAAACTATTTTTTATTAACTGAAAATAAATAAATAAAATTTACTAAAGATATTCAATAAAACTATAAGAGTTGATTAAATATGAAATTTTATTAAAATAAACTAACATAAAGAATATAGTTCATCTTTTCGGGAGCAGCTATCTGGAACCAACAAGGTTGACCGTGAAGCGTTTACACCACTATGAGCTTAACTCGAACAAGAAGAGAATCGATACAAAATTAAAACTAGCTCTCAATTTTTTTGTCCTTTCGAGAAAAATAAACTAACTTTTGTTTTTGGAATGAAAAATCTCGTCTCCAACTTCTCTTTATCCTCCTTCTCAATAGTGACTGAAAGAGATGAATATATAAAGGAAAATTGGGGGGGGAGGGGGGGCGGAGACCGGGCATAAATTTTAAATTTGATATGCTATTTTCAAGGCAAAAGGTGAAAAGGAAAAAGTCGTTCTGAGACTTGCGAGGAAAGGGGAAAAGGCAGGGGCAGACCCACATTGGACATTTCAGATGCTTGAGCACCCATTAATTTCGTATTGAACTATATATATTTATATAAAATTTCGAAAGAAAGATATAAACTTTTATCGTGAGCGCCCAGTACACAAGCTGTCAAATGGTTCAGTGGTCAGTTGTTGGTGTTTAAGGTTGTTTGTTGCATCTTCGTCTTGGGTTCGATTCCCTCTCTAAGCAATTTTTTAAAATTATTTTGAAGACCAACTCTTTCGGCTTGGGCTCGATTCCCTCTCTAAGCAATTTTTTAAAATTATTTTGAAGACCAACTCTTCTATTCTGACTTATTTATTTCATTTAGACCTTTTATTTTTCACTCCTTTGTGTTGATTGTTCGTTTTACTCTTTCTCTGTTTCGCTTTTGCTATTTTTCCTAATTTTTTTTGTAAAAAAAAAAAAAAAAAACTTTTCCGTTATTCAAAATAATAGTTATTGTAATAATATTTTTTGCTATTGTGTTTTAATTTGATTGTATATTTTATGACAAGTCATAAATTTATTTACTTATATTTTGTGACGGTAGTCAAGGGAACACCCATGACCTTAAAATTCTGAATCCGCCACTGGGAAAAGGAGACGGAGGGTGATGGCTGTTGCAGGCGAGGAGGACGGTGCGGGTACTGTTGCGCTGTTTGGGGCAGCTACTGATGTTGACATGATTTTTCTCTAGGCGTATGGGTTCGCTGAGAAAGGAGACACAATTTTCGGGTCTCTTTTCTGGTTCTGTACATTTCTGGGTTCTCACAATTTGGGTTTGCAGCCTTCTGCTCACTGTTCTCGCACGGAGAAGAAGAGAGTAGCGGGTCGGGTTGTGGTTTATTGTTGTTGTACATTGGAAATTAAATGGGTTTGGGTTTAGGAAAAATTACGCGGTTAAGCAAATTTATACTACTTAATTACTCATAATAACTATAGTTTGCTATAATTATTACTCGCAACTAACATTATACATTAAATACGTGGGCTGACTTCGAGTTTGTATAACTAGCCATGTTTGTATATGTATAATTCGCCAGAATATACAAATACATATGTATAATATACAATTATCTACCGATATACATATACAATTCACCTCTCTCCCACTCTTTGCCCTCTCTCACTCGCCTCTCTCCCAGTCTCACTTGTCTCTCTCCTCCCTATAACATATAGCTACGGATTGTAATTATCAAACTATAGCTATAAAGAGAAATTAGGCTATTTTTGATTGATCATATGTGAAAGTTCCTCTTGGGTTTATTGGAGAAATATTGTATTATTGGTGGGCTTGGGAATGGTGTTGGGCTGCTAGATTGGCCCAAAATTAGTCTTTTAAAAATGAGTTGAAGAAATGGTTAGATTTTGAATTGAGGATTTGGCCAATGGATTTCAATTATAGCCAATTAGATTTAAGAAGTTAACCGAATTGAGTTGATTTGCAAATTAGGCTAAAATTTGAATAGGATAAATTAATATAATTAATTTACAAGCTTCTTAATCTTAACAAAATAAAATAATTAACTTAATTGTAAATTAATGATTCAAAATTATAACCGTAATTTAAAATAAACTAATTTAGTAAAATATTTACTAAAAAATAAAATCCTTTTTGAGATGATTTTTGAATATTCATAAAATGTAATAAATACATACAAAATTATATAGAATACATATATTAGTTTAAAAATAATAAAGATGACAAGATTACTTAAAATGACTTGGAAAATATTTCACATCGCTGGAAATTTAAGAAGCTTGGTGATTAATTTATATTGTGGAGGGTCAAAATTGAGTGTCAACATTCGTGGCTATCTAGATCTAACAGGTTATGATGATATTATGGAGACTCTGCTATGTGAATAATGGTGTATTACTTGTAATGTGTTCTATTAGTTGCGAAACTGTTAGGATGTGCTGGTTCTAAATTCTATGCAAATTGCAGTTTGAGGAGGTTCAGAAAGTGTGACAGGGTGCTTGTGTTCAATATCACTTTACTTAGGGTTTGCTAGGAACGCTTGTTGAGTACCATTATTGGTTGATACTTACTCCCTTGCTTTCCACACTTGTGTAGGTTACGAGTCTGGATCATCTCGATCATCCTCTCGCATCTTCATTCAAGACTTGCCTTTGGAGTTCGTGACCGTCTCAACAATACATTCTCTTGATTATGTTTTTCTATTATCTCAGTATAGTAGACTTGTACTTCTTTTGAATCTATTGTACTATTTAGAGGTTTGTTTATGTGACACTAGGTTTTTGGAGAAAAGTTATGTAATATTAAGAATTTTGCATTATTATGTTATGTTTAGTTCTTGATTTCTTTCTTACTTATGCAATTGCCATTGCCAAGGGTTGTTTAAGCCACTACTAAAAACTGTAAATACCTACGAATTTTACTTGAGAATTATTTTAGCAGAAATTTCCCACGAATTTTCAAGAGAAAAAATGAAATTCCTAAATTATAGACTTTCTTACCTGCGAAAAATAATTTTCCAGAAATATTGATGGGTAAATTTGGCACCATTTTGCAAAATTATTACCAGGGGAATTATTTGCGGCAAATAATTTGTAAGTATCATTTTCATAGGTAAATTCGCAAGTAATGAAAAAAGGATTTTTTTTTAACCTTCTAGCAAGAAAATTCCTAGATAAATTTATTTCCAAATAATTAGTTGGAAATTTATCTAGAAATATTTTTTATGTGTTATTACCTGGGGATTCATGTTCTATGAATTTTATTGGGGATTTACTTGGGAATTTTCTTACTTGAAGAATTACTTAGGGATTTTATTGTTGTGAATTTGATTTGAGATTTTTTGAGGGATTTACTTGGAAATATGCAAACTTGAAAGTTTTTTCATATAATTTAATTTGAATTTTTTTTTATTGAAATCTAAGGATTTTTTTTTTTAAATCAGGAGTCCTCGGGGAATATTTTCTTAAAAATATATTTACCAAAATTAAAAAATATAATAATATAAAAAAGGACGAATAATCACTAGAGTGAAATTTATTAAATAATTACTCTATTTTCAAGTTTAATAAATGGGAGAAGACACAAGTACCCCCTAGACTATGATCGATTCTAGAGCCACACTTTAACTAAACTAAGTCTATTACCCTCCTGAACTCATTTTATATATAATATTGTACACCTTTTGGCTTATGTGGCACACCCCGTGACTATACGCAGTTGAGGTGCGTTGGATATATTTGGATGCCACATAAGCCAAAAAGGTGTACAATATTACAAAAAAGAATGAGTTCAGGGAGGTAATAAGACCTTAGTTTAGTTAAGGTGTGTTTCTGGGATTTGAGTCATAGTCTAGGGAGGTACTTCTACCTTTTCCATTAATAAATTATTATGCAATAATATCAATTCAATAAGGTGTTGGAACATTATCATATATTCTAGGATGAAAATTTTAACATATATATCATTAATATTTAATCTCACTAAAAATCAATGTTATCATTTTTTATTTGAAAGAAACAAAGAATTAAAATTATATGGCTAGTTATTTATCAAATAGAAAAATAATTATCATAAATATTTATCAATCTAATAAGGTGTTGGAACATTACCATAAAATTTAGGATGAATATTTTTATATATTAATATATTATATCACTAAAAATTAATGACACCATTTTTTTGTTTTGTTTTTTTATTAAAAGATACAAAGAATTAAAATTATATGGCTAGTTGTTTATCCAACAGAAAAGTACTAGCTATCATAAATATTTGTCAAACTAATATGGTGTTGGAACATTACCATAAATTTTAGGATAAATATTTTTAACTTATATATAATTAATATTTCATCTCACTAAAAACCAATGATACTATTTTTTATTTGAAAGATAGAAAGGATTAAAATTATATGGCTAGTCATTTATCCAACAGATAAATAACTGTCATAAAAGTTTAATTACCCCTTGTTGATAGAAATATGAAAAGAAAAATAAATAATTTTTACTTGTATATCCAATTGGTATATTATAATTTTACTAGCACTAAAAATATGTGATTTCTCTATAGTAAGTTATTGAATGATATTTTTTTCCAAATATAAAATTAAGTATATTAAAATATAATAATTATTAAAAGATAAATTAAAATTATAAATACCAAATTACCTAATAAGATACTATCAATTATTGATTTATAACTTCCTTGCACATTAAATTTATAAGTATATTTACATTTTCAATTATTTATTTATAGAATTTTGGCTACATTTAATATGTTTCGTTATCTATATTATCTCATAGAAAGTGTAAGCATAATTTTTTTATGATATGTTGAGTGATAGTGATTTATTTTAATATATAAATAGTTGTCATGCTTTATTTTTGAAGAGCTAAATCATATGAACTTTACTCAACATTTTAAGATTATAGTACTTTTTGTGTGATGAATATCTAAATTGTATTTTTAATAATCAATTAATTTAATTACATTTAGCTTTAAAAATTAATTCAATTGAAGAAAAACACCAAAATTTAGTGTAATGCTAGTGGTACCTTTTACCACATCGGTGGAAGACACGTGATCTTTAGCATTTATAATGATATTAGTTAGAGCATTGGTAGAATAGAGTAATTACATATAGTTTGGGCATTAGGTAGTGAGATAGGATTAAGTTAGTGCAATTTTGGGGATTAGGTAGTGAGATAAGATTAGATAGTGCAATTAAGTAGGCTGGACTAGGATTAAGATAGTGCAATTAAGTAGGTGTCTATGTGTATGGGGTGTCCTATGTGGATGGAGTTCAAGAACAAAATAATTAATTAGGAGACATTAATTAATATTGTCTAGAAAAAATCTTTTTTTGTTAATTTTTACAAAAATAATTTGGTATATATTTTGCAAGAAAAATTCCAAGTAATCTACCTACGAAATATAAATTCCTAGGTCAATTTCTTGGGGATTTTAAAATTCGCAGGAAATAATTACCTACGAAAGTTTTACCATCGAATTTTTTTGGTAGGAAAGTCCGCAGGACACTTAGTTTTTTGTGAATTTTTGTATGCAGCCCCTAGGAAAATCCCCATGTAATCCACATTTTTTTTGTAGTGGGCTGACCTGTATTGGTGGAATAAGACAGGTGTCACCACACCTGACTTTTGGATCGTGACAAGGACGAATTCAAACCCTACCCTAGGGGCAGAAATACCTTCTCTAAGGCCTAGGAATTGAACTACAAAAGTAGAAAATAGAAATGCTCACCTTTAAGAAGATTCTTGATGAAAAAATGTTGAAATCTGCCCTAGGTTAACTTTCTACTCCCACCATGATCAATCTAAAAGAATCAAACGAGTGTTACATTGATGGAAGAACTTACCTTGAAGGAGAAAATTAATGAAAAACTAAAGAAATCGCCTCCCTTGCCCTAGCCTGACCTTGAACGAGTTTTGGGAGTAAAATATATAAGAGAATAACACAATAACCAATGTAGGTTATAACTAAATTAAATATACCCAGTAATAATAAAACAAAAAAGGAAATACAGCATAGATGAGGAGAATTTCTATTTTTTTGGGAAAATGCATAAGTACCCCCCAGCTTATGCCCAAAATTCCTGAGACACACCTAACCTTTACTAAGGTTTTATTACCCCCGAACTTATTTTTTAATTAATTTTCTACCCCTTTTCGGCCTACGTGGCACTATCCTTGAAAAAATTGTCAACACGCGCTGGGCCCACAAGATAGTGCCACGTAGGCCGAAAGGGAGTAGAAAATTATATATAAAATAAGTTCGGAGGGTAATAGGACCTTAGTAAAGATTAGGTGTGTCTCAGAGATTTTGGGCATAGGCTGGGGTGGTACTTATGCATTTTCCCTATTTTTTTTGTACATATTGCATAACCTACCTCTAAAGATTGGGCAATAAATTAATAATGTAAAGTCAATTTGGTTAGAGCTACACATTAACATGTGTAAGGACCTTCATGCTTTTAATATTGTATAATAATATAGATATAAATGGATAGATTATTTATATTTATCACATTTTAGGAACTTTTTTGGTAATTTTTATTCAACTAGAATATGATTTTTAATATTATTAATACAAATTTTAATTTTCTTTTAATATTGATAAAGGATTCACCTGTCATCTACATACATAAAAGCTCCGACAAATAACACAATCATAATCTTTTGAACCTTAATGAAATATGTCACACCTTTTCGAACCTTCCAAGATTTTCCTATTATCGCTATTCATAGGTCCCAATCGAAAGTATGTGTGAAGTTTGAGACTATTCAATAAAGCACAAATAGTACTACACATTGAAATTTCTTGACTTTCTTTTTTCCCTTTGACAATTTTCAAAGTGGCTATAGTGTGGAAAAATCTACTACACATGTTATGTATTTCCACAAAAAAACGCAGAATTTATTTGAACCTCTTGAGCTTTTTAATTCACTTGTACTTGTCTACACACTAAACTTTTGATTTTATTTAGAGGAGTCCACTATTGACTTTGCACAAGAAACTATAAATAAAAGAGTAATTTACTAATTACTCTTTGAATATAATAAATACAATATCTTAAAATATGTGATAGAAAATGACTATAATTAATGATAAGAATAAATTAGGAATTAAGTATAAAATTACTTATTAGTTTTATAAAGTAGACAAATATTATTGGACATTTTAAAATAGCACAATAAATAACTATTGTTGAACATATGAAGTAATCAGTATTGTTGAACATTCTAAAACATGCTATTTTTTTCGCTCCTTTCGGTAAATTCAATAAAAAACAAATAGTACAATTTGACAATTTCCCCATTGGGTACAACGTGGAGCTTGTTGAACCTCTTGAGCTTCTTGATCCATTTGTACCCGTGGCAGAAGTTTCCTCATATATTGAGCCGGTCTAAATGTAATGGTATTTCAATATTGTTTAATTATGGCGTAATAATATTTGTATAACTTACATAAATCTCATAGGGCATAATACATATATTGGCCCCTAAACTTGGCTTCAAATTTTAACTTTGACCTCCAACTTTCATAATGCACAAATAGGCACTTTAACTATCCTACCTTTAAATAAATAAACACGCGATTTTTGGAGCCAAAAGCGTGAAATGCACACGCTGCCACGTGTATTAGTGACCCATTCAATGGCTGCCAACTATTCAATGCATATGGGCCCGTTTTCCTGTGTATTTGACACCTTTTCAAATAATTTCTCTTTATTTTTGCCTCACAACTTCTTCCTTCACTTTCATTTTGTGGTAAATTAATATTTGAAAATGTCAATTATTCAATTTATAATTTATTTGTCTTATTTCTTTTTTTAATTTATATGTATTCAAAGATTACATTTAAGATACTATAAATTATTAGACTTAATATTTAAAAAAATTTATTACAAATTTGAAAATTACGTAATATACACTATTAATTACAATAATTACTAATTTAAAATATTTTTTCAATCTAATAAGAGCCTACAAACACACTATACGTTATATTTAAAAGTACTATAAATCATAATTAAAATATATTTTTTTTAGAAAATTTTTTGTTGACTCTTGAAATTCTATTGGTGACACATGAATTTGAATAGATGGAACAATATATATTATTGAAAGTTAACAATACTATAAGTTATTCGAAAATGACGTTAATGATTTTTATAAATTATAACAAATTAGCAACTAAAATATTTTTGAAAAAACATACAAAAAATTAGTTGATGAATCAGCCACCACACCGTGGACATGTATGCTTTTTGTGATTAAAATTGAGTTTAAGGGTTATTTTGGTCATTTAAGGATTTTTCTTTAAACTTCAAGCTTTATTAATAGTGATGTATTCATTTTAGAGTTAACATGAACATTTACTACCATATAAATATATATAATTTATTCAAATTTAAAATTTAAAACTATTTATTTAACGTCAATTAAAAATTAACTTTTAAATTAATTATTAGCACGGGCTCTTCATCACTAGTATATAATATAATAAGCGGGAATAGAGAGGACCTTGGGGTCGACACGTGTTCCTTTTTCCTTCTGGACAAAAAAAGACTATACAGGCAGGAGGTCAACCTGTAAAAAAAAAGGGGGACCCATATTTTACTATTGAAGGATGCGTGTTTCTTTTAAATTTCTTTTACCATACTAAATAATTGTATAAAATATTATAAATCACGATAATTAATTACTTAAATATTTAAAAGATATAAAAATATATAAAAGATCTGATTGACTCTTCAAATTTTACCGGTGACGCATAAATTCGGACAAATGAAATAATATATATTATTTGAAAATTTCTTAGAAAGTACTATAAATTACAGTAATTAACAGCTAGAAATATTTCAAAGACAAAAAAAATTGATTGAATCTCAAAAAAAAAATTTAGTACTACACGTGTTCCTTTTTCCTTCTTGCCAAAAAAAAACTTCATTATAATTTTTTTTCGTAATAACAAAAATTTTTATTAAATGTCACTTGCATTTTGCAGTAAACAACAAATAATGCAAAAAAGAGGGGAAAATTGTTGAAAAAAATATAAAAAGGGTTTAATTGTCCTTTCAATGCTTTTTTTACTGTTGACCCCCTGAATTTTTACATCTGACGCGCCTAATTTGAGTGTATTTCACGCATTTTGCCAGGTAGGATCCGAGTGTTTTTTTGTTTAAGTTTTGGATAGTTAAAGTGCCTATTTGTGCACTTACAAAGTTAAAGGTCAAAGTTAAAATTTGAAGCCAAGTTTAGGGGTCAATATATGTATTATGCCATCTCATAGTGTAAGGACATAAATTACATTCTATCCCTATTCTTTTTTAATTTACAAAAATTCCTCAAAATCAATGTTATCCGGATACATAGCAAATAAGCCGGATACACTAAATCCGATACATTAAAACAAATTCAGTTACACTTTTAAAGGAAAAAGAATATAAAATTGATTGTGAGTTCCCCAAATTATGTAATCTAGTTGATTTCAATCTCTCCCAAATCTTAAAAAAGAATCCATAAAATCAAAATTTAAATTTTCTTCTTTCAGTTCTCTTTCAAATCCACCCACCTTCAATTCAAAATTCAAATTTTCTTCTCTCAATTCTATTCCAAATCGTCTAGCTTCAAACAATTCAAATTTCTTCTTTCATTTCTTACCCAAATCAAAATAGATTAAAAAAGTCGAAAACAATAGCTGATACGAGATGAATACATTCAAGAATCTGGGAAAACAAGGTGAGTTGTGAACAATACATAAGTGATGGATTTCAAATTTCTTCTCCCAATTCTTCGAAGATCCTTTCAATTTTGATTGAAAATTATAAAAAAAAATTGAGAAGATACATCATAAGTATTTTGATTTTGTTGAGACAATGAAGAATCTGAAGACAAAGAGATTTGACATTCAAGAATATGGAAGAAATATGTGCCTCGAGTTGCAATGTATAAAATAGATAAGAGTTTTAATTTCATAGTAAAATAGACTTGACAATCGGAGGTATGAAATTACATATATTGTGTTGTTAATTTTATTTTTTGTTTGTGTTTTCAAGATGGCTATACAATCGTGATACATTAGTATTTATGTATCTTGTATAAATTGATAAGTACTATACTCCTATTAATTAGATCCTTAAATAAGTAATTTTGCATTTAAAGTGTTTACTTAGAGATCAACATGCATGTAGTAGTAATTTAAATTATTGTATCATGACCAAATATTTTGCATGATACATTACTATTTTGGTATCTTGTTGTGTTTGTGAAATACTATACTTTATAAATGATACATTGTACATATAATTTGTTATAAAAGCATCAAAATGTTCAAGAATGAGGGTATGCATCAGATTATAGTTATATTTTGTACCTGATATTAAGTGTAAGTTAGTTGTTTGTTTGTGATTGATTTATAGAAATAATTGTTTTATGGAATGTATCACTAATTTCTTTAATGTTAACATGTTGTTGCATCATCTGAGTATCTTTATTCAGTCTATGATTCTGGAAGAAGATACATTGTTTGCCTCGAAATATAAATATGCAATTGTGGAAAATTTCAAGTTAATAAGATACATTTTTTATATAATGTATTATTTTATAGTTGATATTAATGTATCTGATACAATAAAGTTGTGAAAGAAGGTGTATGTAAGCTAAAATAAAATGTATCTATAAATGTATCATTTTGTAGTTGATAATAATGTATTTGATACAATAAGAATATCAATTTTTACGTATTTATGTATCAAGATACTTAATTTGATACACAGTGCTTTATCAAAATAAACTAGATACATTGAAAATTAAGTATCATATGCATAGAACAAAAATGAATTGTAGCAGTGATATATCGAATCAGTAATAACACTAATAAAGACTAATTTAAGATCCAAGATTAAATTATGTATCAGCGTTTTCAAGAAAAAAAAAAAGTCAAAAGATGAACAAAGAGTTAGAGACGATGAAAAAGGTACCTAAATTGAAGTTGAAATAGTTTTGACAGTTAAGAAACTAATTTTGAACATTAAATGTGAATGAGAAAATAATTACTAAGATTGTGTGACTTAAAATAGGAAGTGATTTGTGAAATGAAATAAGGATGGGATAAACATTATTTTTGGGAGTTAAGATTTATAAGGAATTTTGGAGGATTTCTAGCTGGAGGAGTAACTCCCCTGCCTTAAAGGCTAATAATAAAAAAATATTGAATGGTCACTTTCCATTACTAATTTTCTCAGAAATGCACTCTTTGGAAATCTTGCAAGTGAGCAAGCCTTTATAGTCAAGGTTTAAAACGTACCCATGGGTATTGAGCTTTGGTTTGTCGTAGATTTTGAAGTTAGAAACTTAAAAATTTGAGTTTTTAAAATTGTGATTTTTAAAACTTGAAATTTTATTTGGACATGCATTTCTACTTGGAAAAAATTTAAAATTTTATAAGTGAAACTGAAACTCTTTCTTTTTAGGATAGATTTTTAAAATCTGATACAAAATCTATTATCAAACACTCACTTAATTCAAAAATTTTGATATAAAAAACTTACAATTATATAATCCCCGAGTAACGTGGAACAAGAAAGAAAATATATGTAATGAGTTATACTATTAAATTCATTAATCGGAAAGAGAAAAGATTTGAAATTCAAAAATAGATTAATGAAAGTAACTATGGAGAGATTTGTGGAGTGAAAAAAGGAAGAAAAATTATGGGTAGGAGATTTCAAATTAATGTATCCGGAAAAAGGAATGATGGGAGCCAAAAAAGGGATTTTTGATATTTTCTGAAATGGTAGGGAAAATAAGAAAATATGATAATAAATGATGTGTAGTTAGGTAATTTTTCCATAATATATAATATCCATTTCATGTGAAAATAATTAACAAATGTATATAACTCAATGGCAATTAATCTACAAATTAAATTGGCACAACTTTCCTTATATAAGCAGCAGAGCGACGGGGCAAAGGTAGTGAAATTGTATAGTATAGTATGGAGCATCTTGTTCAGCAACCTTAAGATGTATGTGACCTAATGCCTTGTAAATTGGACTGGTCTCAACTGAAGCTCAATGGCAATGGTTGGGCATTTTGGAGCATAAAACACAACGACAAGTTGGACTACCTGCGATCCATTAAGTCCATCAAGTCTTTTTTTTTGTGAGTAAGTTGTGAATATCAAACTTATTTTCCAATTTCAGTTTAGCACTAATCGTATCTTTTTGATACAGCTTATTCTGTATTTTCCATCTTTCCAACTGAGAAATGGAGGATCCGATCTGTTATGGAGAAAATATGGACTCCAAATATTTCTCTGTTTCAATTCTGGGCACCCATCAAGGTCAATGTATCTACGTTCCTGTCCACTGCAGATCAACCATTTGCTTTCTATCAGAACTTGATAAGAGGCTCTCTTCATACAGGAAGCTCTGTCTAGATACTTGGATTCCCATGGACAACTACTTATACAACTACAGCTACAAGAAAATTCCATTTGGTCCCCCTGGACGAGTTTTCTCAAGACGCTTGCCAGAATATAACCCCGACATCCCAAGCTACTCCGCTGCAGAGTTTCCACTGCTTCAAACTGCAATTTCCTTGGGAATTCATTCTTATTATGCATTTCCAGTTTCCAACCTCCATGATCACCAGTGCGTTGGTGTATTCGAGATTGTATCTACACAACCATCTCTCTGTCTTCCCAACCTTATTATGGTATTTGCTCAACGACACTTTTGTTTATATTCCGTTTGAACTATTCCATAATCCTTGTTTAATTTTCCATTCATAGGGCTTGAATTTTGAATCAGTTGGGTTCTACATTCCTAACTCATTGGACATACTTTTTGGACCTTCAACGTTAAGGTGTTACTGCCTTTTTTTTATTTTGGCGAAACTAAACAAAATATATGAAAGTAAGAAAAAAGAGATCAGTCCCACTAATTTCATAGCTTATTTTATCTTTTTTATAGCTGCCGGTTAATGATACACATAAGAACAAAGCAATACAAAGAATAGAAAAAGATCATGGGATTACTCGCAAGATTCTGGAGCAGCATTATGGCATGACTCTTGAAGATGCTGCCAAAGATCTACATGGTAAGTTCACTAACTTTAGCGTATCTGAAATGATATATGCATAGGTTCACTGAAATCCCTTTTGTGGACTTCATTTATTGCAGTTAGTCGAGCAACACTGAAACGAATATGTAGAGAAAATGAAATCGCTAGATGGCCGCATCATAAGACTAGAAAGGTTAATGTCCATGTTAGCCAAGGCATATCTTTTCAAGGTGCTGAACCATATGTGGTCCATCAACAATGTCCTGCTCTTTCCCAAGAAAAAGGCACAGATTATTTGGGTCACAAAATATCTCCTGCAACAGGAAAACCTTGTGATAAAGTGATGACTTTAAAGGTTACATTATAGAGTTGATATCATTAAGTTTCAACTCCCCTTTTCATCAACGAGGGTGGAATTGGAAGGGGGAAGTGGAAAAGAGGCTTAAGATATCACTTGAAAGGTTTTCAATAAAGTATGAAGATGAAGATGACGATTGGATTTTGATAGCTACTGATTCAGATTTGAGCTATGATATGCATTCACTAAGATTGTCAGGACAAACTACTATGAGATTACTGGCTAACCCAGAAGCTGATTCATGAAGGATTTTCCGAAAGTGATGTTATCTTTTGGTGATATGGTGTTTGTCTCTTCCCTGAGGCTGAGGTGTTGTGACATGTCTTTGTGCTCAGTGTACCAAGGTGATTAATGCTATTATGCAGTGTTTTAAGCGTGAGGGAGGCATTTTACTTAGAATAGGGTGAGGCACAAGCCTCGAGACGTGGGGCATAAGCCCTATGAATCTTTAAATTTTTAATTTATATTATAGTATAATAAAAATTAATAGTTTGAAATAATTACAAATATGATTAAATAAACTAATAGAAAATAAAAGTTCTAACATGATTATACAAGTATAAATAATCTAATATCTTAACTTTCTAATAATAAAAGAATCATTATCTCTCAAAAATATTTTTTTTATCATACTATACGATTTACCCCCTTAAAAGAAAATAATTAATAGTCTTACTAGTATTATAATAAAATTATCACTCCATCATGAATAAAAATAAAATTACTTTCAAATAGCTAAATAAAATATAATAATTTTGAGACAGATGACAAAATCATGAAGACCAATGATAAGTGAAAAAGTAAAAAAATTTGTGACGTATTTATAAAAGAAATGTTACGTAATATAGTTACCAAATAGGAAAGATGTGATACTAAAACTTGTTATTTGAGTTATTCTCAATTTTCTTTATCTCCATAGATTAAAAATTATTATGTATCATTCAATTATTCAAAAATTATGAGGGTCAACAATCTTAGCTAAAATTTTTAACACTGTGTAAGATCTGTTAGGCGAGCCTTGAGTGTTGGGTGTTGGGCATGCTTAGGGCATACAGTTGGGCGCTTAGGACATAAGTCTTACGGAACTAAGCCCCACACTTGAGTCTTGAGGTGTTTTGCTAAAGACCCGCCCTAGGGCGAGCCTCGAGACGAGTCCCAATAGAATTTTTTAAAACACTGCTATTATGAATGCGGAATTATCAAATTACCTTTGGGCTCATGGAAAGATGTCTATATTCCAACTCCACAACTTTTTGCCTTTTTTTTTTTTTTTTT
>NW_026032461.1:104815-154145 GCF_019186545.1 Solanum stenotomum
ACTCTCCTTCAGATGTATGTTCCCAAATGCCTTGCCAACTGGACTGGTGTCAACTGGAGTCCAACGCCTGGGCATTTTCGAGCAGAAAATACAAAGATGAATTGGGGTACCAGCGAACCATTTACCCTATCATGTGTGAGTCTGTTGTGAATATCAAACTTATTTTCCAATTTTTGCTTAGCACTAGTAAGTAAATCTTTTGAATCTTATCTTCTTCATACAGCTGCTGCTTCTGTTGTTTCCATGTTTCCAACTGTGAAATGGAGGATCCAATCTGTTATGGAGAAAATGTCGACTTCAAATATTTCTCTGGTTCAATTCTGGGCACCCATCAAGGTCAATGGATCTACTTTCCTGTCCACTACGGATCAAACATTTGCTTTCTATAAGGGAATTGATAAGAGGCTCTCTTCATACAGGAAGCTCTGTCTAGATACTTTGATTCCAATTGACGACTACACCGAAAGTCTATTTGGCCCAATTGAACGAGTTTACACAAGATGCTTGCCAGAATATAACCCCGACGTCCAAAGCTACTCCTCTGCAGAATTTCCACTGCTCAAAACTGCAATTCGCTTCGGAATTCATTCTTATTATGCAGTTCCAGTGTTCAACAACTATGACCAGCAGTACCGTGGTGTATTTGAGATTGTATCTACACAACCATCTCTCCATCTTTCCCATCTTATTACGGTATTTGCTCATCATTTCTTTTATTTTATTTTCATATTGCTCAACCACATTGGTTGTTCACTTTTGTTTATATTGTGTATTTACTGTTTGAACAAGTCTGTAATCCTTTGTTTAATTTTCCATCATAGGGGTCGAAAATCTATTCATTTCAGTTGTATAGCATTTGTAATTCAAAGGACATGCTTTTTGGACTTTTAGAGGTATGATGTTGCCTTTTTGATTTTGGTGAAACCAAACAAAATAAATAAAAGGGATTAGAGACTGTTCTCGTTTTTATTTCCATTGCTCTACTATATATGTCCCACTAATTCCATAGCTTATCATTTTTATAGCCGCCTGTTGATGATAGACTTGATGAAATAAAGAATGGGTTATATGAGATCCTTGAAAGAGACAGTTTACCCTTTGCTCAAATTTGGATTCCTTATTCTCCATCTGTCTCTTTAAAAGTCTTGTATCGTGCTGCTGCCTCCATCTATGAACCTTCGAGTTCAATGTATCATGAGTTTGAACATGTTTCTGAGGTCTGTTTTATTGAGAGCGGTGCGGCATTGGTCGGGAGGGCATTTGCATCCCAAGGTTCATGCTTTTGCAAAGATGTTACTCTATTAAGCATCAGTGAGTACCCTTTGGTGCTTAGTGCACGAAAAGTTAGATTCACTCAGAGTTTTGCAATTTGTTTGCAAAGTAAATGCGCCGACAATAGCGTTTACGTAGTTGAGTACTTTCTGCCACCCAACAAAATGTCTGCTAGAGATACAAGGACTTTCACAAATATGCTTTTATCCACAACGAAAGAACGACTTCCAGGTTTCGTAGTTGCTCCTGGAAAAGAACTAGGGCAGAGGATGCTCGTTGAAGTTGTTAAAGTTTCCCCGAGTGATGAATTTGACTCCTTTGAAATTGGCCAATCTCTACCGAGTGTTGAATCACTTCAGGATGGAGGAGGAACAACAGAATTTGGCCAACGTCTGCTGAGTGTTCAATCTCTTCAGGATGTAGGAGAAACAACTGAAATTGATTCTTTCTGCCAACAGTCAAATAATGTTGTTGCTGCTGCTGCACTACTGGTTCCTTCTTGTTCAGCAGACAAGCATGACTCACTCAACTGTGAAAGGACAGTGGAAGTTGATCTGTTACTTCCACATCCAATAGAGGAAGCTGTGACAAACAGTGGAAAAGTTAACTTGGATGTAGCACATGATGACCACATTGAGGATACACTTGAAATAATGCAACTTGATTCACACTTTGAGCAACCAAATATAGAAATTAATTCTGCGGGAAATGCAATGACTAACAACAATAAAATCCATTCGCATAAGAAAAGCACAATACAAAGGATAGAAAAAGATTATGGGATTACTCGCAAGATCCTGGAGCAGCATTTTGGCAGGACTCTTCAAGATGCTGCCAAAAATCTACATGGTAAGTTCACTAACTTTAGCGCATTTGCGGTTCGTAGTTCTTTTTGTGCTATTATATATATGTGCGCTCATATGCCTTTAACTGAAATGATTTATGCATAGGTTCACTGAAATCCCTTTTGTGTACTTCTTTTATTGCAGTTAGTCAAGCAACATTCAAACGAATATGTAAAGAATATGAAATCACTAGATGGCCAAATTACAAGACTAGAAAGGCTAATGTCCATGTTAGCCAAGGCGTATCTTTTCAAGGTGCTGAACCATATGTGGTCAATCAACAATATCCTGCTCTTTCCCAAGAAAAAGGCACAGATTATTTGGGTCACAAAATATCTCCTGCAATAGGAAAACCTTGTGATGGTGTGATGACGGTAAAGGTTACATATAGAGGTGATATCATAAAGTTTCAACTCTCCCTTTCATCAACGAGGGTAGAATTGGAGGGGGAAGTGGAAAAGAGGCTTAAGATATCACTTGAAAGGTTTTCAATCAAGTATCAAGATGAAGGTGACGATTGGATTTTGATAAGTACTGATTCAGATTTGAGGGATAGGATGCATTCACTAAGATTGTTGGGAAGGACAACTATGAGATTACTGGTTACCCCTGAAGCTGACACATGAAGGATTTTCTGTAAGTTTTGTTACGGTTCATCTTCATTGCAGAAATGTTATCTTTTGGTGACATGGTGTTTGTCTCTTCTCTGCTGTGTTGTGATATGTCTTTGTGCTCAGTGAACCAAGGTGATTAATGCTGTTATGAATGGGGGATTGTTAAATTACGCTTGAAGTCCTAACAAGATGCCTATATATAGAAGAGGAAAATAATCCATTACGGCTTATGCACACTCTAATTGGATGATTGTTACATATTGTTTCATATCGTACTATATTATTTTAATAAATACAACGTTTGGATAGATTGTATTCATTTCCGTCGTTACATAATGTCTCAGACCAACAATTTAAATGATAAAACTACAAGAAAAGTAGGATATATGGTAGAGCTACTATAAAAAAGTAGCGGTAAAAGGATAAAATATGATTATTAAATAATAAGTAAAGATAAAATGAGAAGAAAATATTAAGGTAACGACGCGATTACATCAAATTGGTTATTACACAATATGGGACTTTTTGTTGTTACCTAATGATATGATACAATAATATTTAAGTAACAATCAAAAGACACATTGTATTTAAACTAGCAGTACAATACAATACAATGGGTAACGTGTAAGAGTTTTGTAATTTCATAATAACAGTCTAGAATCTCCCTTATCTATTTTCCATTTGCTCTTTGATTGCATGAACAATCTATTTGTAATTAGTTCCTTTGATGATCAATACAAAGCTAAATTTGTTACATTATTGTTCCTACTCCATGCCTCTCTGTTAGCATGCTCGATGTGCTTCGAGGACATGACCACATTATGAATTTTTTTATGTTCTTTCAGACTCTTTGAGTTTTTTTAATTATTTTGTGAGCTAGGGCTTGTCCTAGCCGCACCTATGTAGTAGAGGCTTATGTCAAACTTAGTATGTTTTCCGCATTTATGATTTTGTACTCTAATTTTGGTATCCTTTTGAGTTGAGTTTTGAGACGTATATTCTGCTTTGATGTTTCTTTCAGTTATATTGTTATCTTAGTGTCATGTTATGTCAAGTGGTTCGTTTAGAGTCTTTCGGAATTATATTCACTATGTCACGTCTAGGGGGTAGTTTTGGATCGTGACATTTATTGCGCTCATACTTTTTATGTGACAAAATCTCTTTTTCTAGGAAATACTATTGTACTACTCGAATAGAAAAAGTATGCACTGGAATCGTTTGATAAGGTGTATAAAAATAGTGTTGAATATAATGTACTCATAAATGTTGATATTAGTTATGTTGAGATTCTTTTTTATGCATTGTTTAACTTGATGTATTAAAATAGCACGCGTTGCATAATTTCTAAGATGAATTATTTGTTTACAAAAATATCCTCCACAAATATAGTGGAAAGGATGTGAAAAAGATTCCGAGGGACAATTGTATCTTTAATCATGTTAATGCATGCATTTTAAAACCCTTTGCATTGCTAACACCATGAATTTATATGTATTAGTTATACATACGTTAATAACAAACAAGTGTACCAAATAATGTACTGGTAATAAACAAAAGAATGTTCCGGTTATTATTATGACATCATTTTTATTATAAAGACCTCGTTCGTATTTTCTTGATGATAATGTTATAAATGTCCGAAATTAATCAAGGGTTACTCCTTTCCCTTTGCTCATCTTCCAAATTGTTGGTATATACTTGAAGTTGTATAAAATGCAACATCTCTATTAGATTTTCAAATTACAAACTTGCTTATGAAAATCAAATTCTATGGGTTGATTCACTAAATAAATAGTTGATATGGGTAAAAAAAAATGATGTGAGTGTAAAATAAAATTATAAGGGCACTCAAGAAACAAGAGAAGCAAAGCACATGACTCCGAAGACTAAAATACCACAATTTAAAATAAAAAAATTACATAGGTCACTTAAAAATGGATATTAATCTAATTGGACAAATTGTGCAAACGATTTGCCTCAATATTAACGGACCGGGCCATTTGAGGCGTGGGCAATTTATTTTATTGGAATGATTGGTACTTCGTTGAGATGTCTTTTTTTTTTTGTTTTTATAAATTCAAAAAACAAAAATTAACAGGATATATTTATTTCAAATTTCAATCAAATGTATATAAATATGATTTAAAAGAAAATGCATGAATCTATAATTTTATTCAACAATAAAAATTTTATGTACATACTTCTTGCAAAGTTAAGGGGTACATGTGATTCTCCTCACACATGAGTTTTTTTTTTTTTACTTTTTTGAGTTTAAATATCTTCCTTATAGATCTATTTGATTATCATTATTTGAATTTTCTTTAATCTATTTTTTCCTTTCATTATTTAGTCTAAAAATCTGAGAAATAAAAAGAAAATTAAAAGTGTAAATGGAAAAAGAGAAAAAAGTAAGAAAAAAATTTTCAACTATTTTTTTGCGGCTATTTATAATTTATTTTTTGTATCTGTAAAAACAATAATTGGGGCATTTATGATAAATTTTACAAGAAAATGAGTGAAAATAAATTTGACAGTCAAAATTATAAACTCAAATTATTCGTTTGAATAAAAAAATTCCGTGTGAGAATAATCAAATATACTCATACATAATAAAAAAAATAAAGATTTTTTTTTTGTTGCTTTCCTTAACCCAAAGGTATATATTTGGGTCATTTACATAATTATAGCTTGTAGATCAACAATGTGAGATTGAATGCATTAGCTATATTATCAATTGAAAAGGAATTACTAAAACAAATCAATTAGAAAACAGTAAATAATGACTTCACATCTAAAAAGGCTAGAAAAAATAGATTTTAAATAAATATATACATGATTATTCTTTTTTGAAAAAAAAAGAATTAAAAAAAATATTAGGGCCCCTCTTTAAGGTTTGGCTTTAGGCCCCAATCTTGTTGAGTCGCCCCTGATAATATACTTGAAATTGTATAAAATGCAACATCTCTATTAGATTTTCAAATTACAAACTTGCTTTTGAAAATCAAATTTTATGGGTTGATTCACTAAATAAATGGTTGATATGGGTAAAAAAAATGATGCGAGTGTAAAATAAAATTACAAGGGAACTCAAGAATCAAGAGAAGCAAATGTAACATCTCACAAATTTAAATAACTAGGAAGAAGTTGAGAATTGGAAATAATCATTTTTGGAAAGAATTGAAAGCTGGAAATTTTGTCAAGTTAGAAAAAAAGTGAGTTTTTGGTCAATTTCAAATGGCCATAACTCCTAGCTCAGGATGAGTTAGGTGTAGTTCCAGATATGGTTGGAAATCCCTTGAAATGATCTTTCCAACGCCACCAACTTTGCGCGATTCCGAGTTTGTATGAGTAAGTTATTCCCTTTGGAAGTTGGGTTGTCCGAATAAAGAAATGTCCAATCCGGATTTTAAAGGGGTATTTTAGTCTTTTCTTGCCCTATTAGTTTAATTCGTTTTTTGGTGAATTAATTAAGGGTCAAAATTGAATTGGTTCAGTTTAAGCAATTGAAATTTACGCTAGGGTTTTTGGAGAAAGAACGCAAGAGGAGAAAAGAGGAGGAAGAGCAAAGTTCGCCGTTCTTGAAGGTTTAGCTTGTGGATTTCGCCAAGGAATTGATCTTACAAGGTATGTGAGTCTCTCATAGCGTTGGGTTCATTCACCCACGTACCAAACATGTTTAGTTCAGCGCAATTCATCCTAAAAGAGTTTGAAAGTTGGTGTTCTTGACATGAATTCTGGAATTTGAATGTCGTTCTTGAATTGGGTTGAATTGTGGAGTTTCTGAGACCCTTATGTTGTGTTTTAGGGTTGTTTTGAGTTAATTTCTTCAGTATATATGCTGGGCATCAGGATCTAAAATGAATTTGAGAAAAATAATCGAGTTTAGGCGAATTGGGGCTGGAAAACGAAGAAGAAAAAAATCGAGTAGGGTTCCTGAAACAAGTCCGTGTCGCGGACTTGTTCCCCCAGTGAGCAAATTTTTCCTCCGTGTCGCGGATAGGACACGGACTCCTCTATCTCAAAATTTAATTGCGCGAGCATTTATTTAAGAGCATCTCCGCGTCGCGGACTTGTTCCAAGACAGTGATTTCGTAACTTTTCTCAAGTTTAGCTATTCAAAATCATTCCTAAACATCAAGAGACCTTTCCTATCACAAATTATAATCCTTGAATTCATAATTCAATTCAAGGAAAGTTAAGAGTCAATTCAAGTGAAGTTAAGAGTCAAGTCTAGAAGTTAAGAAGCAAGTCAAGCAAAGTTTTTAAAGTTTTCAAAAGTCTTTAACAAATGTTTTAACTTTGTTTTAAGACTTAAGTTTCAAGTTAAGCAAAAAGTAAAGAGTTTAGTTCATTTCTCAAAAGGATTATTAGGGAACTAAGTATTCCCCAAAGAGTTTATAATTTTTTTTTACATTTGAGCAAGAAAAGGGAACATCGATTCCAAGAGAGCTTTTAAGCTAAGTTTTGAGTAATTATCTCAAACCAAAGAAAGAAGTATGTTTTTAATTATAAGAGCTAGTATATTTTGGGAGTAGTATTGAGCACCGAATTGGGGGCGAGCATGAGTTCAGATAACTCACGTCTCCATAAAACCATGTAGCCACCATGGGTAGAAAAGGGTCATCCTTTTTAGATGAACCCTTTTCACAATAGACTAGTGATCCACTTAGTAATTCAGGTCCTATACCTTTGGCCGGGTATAGGATGCGTTGGCAGCGTACGGAAGATCGTTGTATCATCACAATAACTCTTATGTGATGGTTGTCGGTTAGAGAAACTTCCACAACAATATTTGCATGGTTCCTCAAGGGGTTCTGCTTAGTATGAATGGGGATATGGGACTTCATTCATGCATTGCACAAGTAGACTTTGAGAGGGAGCATGGTATGTTTTTTTTTATGATATTATGATTATGAGTTGACATCATGTTTTAAACAGTTTTCCTTTTTCTTTATATTGCACTTGTTTTAAACTGCTTTATAATGAAATGAGTTCAGTAAAGTATTCATGAGTTAGAAGAGCCAAGGTAAGTGTTTCTTTCAGAATCTTTTCAAGCCTATGTTGTATTGTTTAGCATTCCCACTCGCATACTCGTACATTCAGTGTACTGATGCCAGTTGGCCTGCATCGTCTTATGATGCAGACACAGGTAACCAGGATCAGCATCCAGCGCCTCGTTGATACAACTTGAGCACTCCGAGTCTGTGGTGAGCCTCTTTGCATCCGGAGGACTCCTTTATTTGCTTTCTAGTCTTTCAGATGTTAGGATGATCGGGGGTCCTGTCCTAACATCTCTCTTTGTTTAGAGGCTTCATAGACAATTAGTAGTTAGAGGTCTTTACATTATTATTTCATATGTTGAGACTTGAGTTGCCATTTTGGCCAAGTTGAATGTTGACTATTAAACATTTTGAGTTATTTCACTAAAATTATTTGAGCAAGTTCACTTTGATCATAGTAAGCATGTTTAGAGTCTTCCGCTGAGTCAGTAAGCCAGGCCAAGGGTTCGCTTAAGGCTAGCAATGGTCTTCGAGTGCCAGTCCCGCCCAGGGTGTAGGCTCGGGGCGTGACAACAAAGCACATGACTCCGAAGCTTAAAAGACCACAAATTTATAATAAAATTTTTAAATAGGCCACTTAAAAATGAATATCATATCATGATTTCATATCGTATGGCCAAACGGGGCCTTAGTCTAAAAATCTGAGAAATAAAAAGAAAAAATTGTGAATGAAAAAAGAGAAATTTATTTTCTGTATTTGTAAAAATAATAATTGGGACATTTATGATAAATTTTACAAGAAAATGAATGAAAAATAAATTTGAAAATCAAAATTATAAACTCAAATTACCCATTGAATAAAAAAAATACATGTGAGAATAATTAAATATACTCATACATAAATAAATAAAAAGATTTTTTTTTTTTGCTTTCCTTAACCCAAAAGGGTATATTTGGGTAATGTGTATAATGGTAGGAATATAATCGCTTCAATAATCAAAGACATATAAACTCTAAATCACAAAATTGAGAAATATATCAAATCTTTGTTCCTAACAACAAATGTCTTTTGATAATTTATTCTTTGGGTGCATAGTGACAAAGTGGTTGTGAGATATATAGAGGACTGAATTGAGGAGCTTTTATGGGTCAATGGGTGGGGAAGGAGCAATCTTGTGCACTGTGTTTACTATTGTTATGGCTTGAGAGAGAAGAAATAGATAGTGAGTGATATAGTGACATTATATTACATAAAGTTATAAGGAATAACAAAATTATAATTTTTGAACCTTAATGGCATACACCACAACCTTTTGAACCTTTCAAGATTTTCCTATTTCCTTTCCATAATTTATTGGTGATGGGTCCCAATTGAAACTATGTGTAGTGTTTTATAAAGGCAAACAATATAAATTTCACTAGTTTAGGTCCTAATTATTAATATTCAATGTAGTTTTGAATATTACTTTCCGTAATAGATTTCACTGATTGAATATATGTATCTTAACTCGATAAATACATGTATCCGAGAATTGACAAAGCATGATCAATGTTTAATTAAGAACTGTAACTAAAATGCTTACTTTAAGGAGAAAATCACCCCTTTAACTACTTTTGAAAATCTAGTCTAACAACTTCTAAGAAAATTAAAAAAAAATAATCTAATTTCTTCCATTTATTTTCGAGCAACAACAAAATGAACAACTTTCCTATCCAGAAATTTGAATTTGTTTCTTTGAATTTGAGATTTTTTTAAAAAAAAAATTCATGTTTAGAGAACAATGCGTATCTCACACTCTAGTTAGTTGTTACTTGGTTGAATATTCTAACAAAAATATATTGTTGTTTTGAACTAGATACAAACATTTAAGTCAAAAATCAAAAGTAGGTCTCCCCCTACATTTTATTTTTTAATTTAAAAGTCATTTCAGTTTGACTTTTTATTTTTCACTTAAAAGCTATTTTTTTTAAAGTCAATCCAAACGGGCTAGAAGCACTTAACTTGTGTCAATATGTGTCAATAATTGTATATATATTTATTAAACCAAAATTTGACCTCCACTGGATACAAACCTTCATTTGGAAATCTTACATAAATTAAAATTATTAATTATTTGGAACAGAATACGTGCATTTTACTAATATATTTGTAGTATGTATCTTATTCATGCACCTAATTTCATTAGTTGTATCTCATGTTTTTAAATTATGAACAATCAAATATTTTTTTCATATATGTGTATCTGATACATACTTCATGACTTTGATGGATTAATTATGTACCAGCTACATGTAGCATATAACAGATATACGTATTTATAATTTGTTATCTATCCAATTATTCGATACTAATCTTTTCAGTGAAATTTGAATCGATAAATGTATGTTTTGACTTTGGTGGGTCTTGATTATCGCTTACTACGCTAGCAATGAATTTGTGAAATTCTAGGAACATCTTCTTCAGCAACCTTCAGAGGTATGTTCCCTAATGCCTAGAGTTGTCAATATGGGCTGACCCACCCCATCCGGGCCAATTCATACAAGCTTTGAAATTTGACGGGCTAGCCCATTTTTTGTGTGGACCAGAAAATGGTCGGCCCAATCCCCAAATACGTGGGCTACGGGCTTTGTCGGGCCAGCCTTTTTTCTTAAAAGTATAATTTTTATAATTTTTTAAATTAAATTATAATTTAAAAATATTATCATAAATATCGACAAAACAATATTAAATGGTGTTAGTGTACTACTTGTTAATTAAATACACAAATAAAATTATCTTTATAATATTTATTAAGTTTGATTTCAAGTAAAAGCATAAATAGCTAAATAGAAATATTAAGCTAAATAGCTAGAAATTTTAGGGAATTTTTATTTTATGTAGTACATATTTTATAAACATAATTTGTATTTAAATTATAATATTTCAAACTTTAAACAGATTTTGAGTAGACCCTTCTTATTTTTAATACTCTATTTTATTTTTATGGGAAAATTTTCAAAATGTCAATATTTTGACATTTAATAGGTTTCCTTAGCCACACTTTCAATATTTATCTAAAATGTCAATATTTTAGCTTGTTATGTATTTGATTTATGTATATTTTATTTGTTTGATTTTCAAGATTACAATTATTTAGAAAGGAGAAAATCAAGGGAGATAATATTTTTGAAAAAAGGAACATATCACTTAAAATTCTCATCAGTTACAAATTTTTTTTAAAAAAAAATCCCTTTTTCATTCGATTGGATAAACTTTCCTTTTTATTATGTTTTCATTATAATTGTATACCAATAATTTTTACATTTTATGTGCTCACTTTACCATTCAAATTAAAATTGATTTTTTTACTTTCATAGTGAAAACTACAAATTGTATTTCAGTGATCAAAATTGTATTACATGTCTGCCAAATATATTTTTCTTTTATTTGTATTACAAAAATATTATTGATTGTATCTCAATATAATCTAATCATTACATATGAATATGATTTATGAAAGGATACAAGATTCTGGAAAAAAATAGCATACATGGTGGAAATAATACAATCTGTTGAGGAAAGATATAATATTCTAAAAAAATAAATACAAATTGACTATAGGGATACAAGATTCTGGAAAACAAATAGCATACATAGTGAAAATAATACAATCTGTTGAGAAATGATACAATATTCTAAAAAAATAATACAAATTGACTGTTAAAAAATAGGATACATGTATACTTAAGAAATACAAATCCATTTGACATACCTATTTGAATGACTACAAACTAAAAAAAAAATACAATGTTCTTAATAAAAATACAAATGATGAGTAAAAGAAAAACAATTGACAAACAAAAATTAATATGAATACTATTATGGTATGAATACAATTTTGCAACCTTCTTCTCTGACTCTCTCTTTCTTCTTTGTCTGCTATGTTTCTTTTTTCCAATTTTTTTCACCAAACACAAATCTGAATCTGTATTCACTTGTGCATTAGTAACTCTATAAGCAAAATTCAAAATTATTAAATATGAATATATAAAAATAATTAAACAATATATTATGTATGAATGCTAATGTAGATTACTACAAATTACAATCTACTAAATCTCAAATATAAAAATAAAATCACAAAAAAATCAAACAATGGTGTTTAAAATACTAAAAATCCGAAATGGATAATTATTTGATGAGTATGTTAACAAACTCACATAAAAATCGAAAAAAAATGACGGAAAATTCGTAATACATACAATCCAAAATTCAACATAATTTGTGATTTTGAAAACAAAATCTCATGAAATCTCGCAAAATAAATGATAACTTCGAAAATACCTTTATCAATTGAGAGATTTCTTGATTAATTGATAGATCTGAACAAATTGGTATGAACTTGAATAATGAGTTCTTCTTCAACAATGATGGAGAGAATAATGGTGAAAATTTGATGAAAGAGAAAAAAATGAAAAAATGATGGGGACAATAGTGAAAATTGAAAAGTTGATGAAAGAGTAAAAAATTTGAAAACGTAAAAGATGGAAAATAAATTTAATGGAATTAAAGCCTAGGAAAAAGTGTAAATGGGTAGTGTATGTATTTCATGTTGGACCGTTTTGAGAAATAAAAGGAAAGACAAATAATTGTATTTGAATATAAATTATATTCTAAAATATTGACATTTTGACATTTTAAATAATTATTTTAAAGTATAAATATTTTTACTAATTAAGTTAGGGATTGTGACTAGTTTGCTAATTTTTCCAATTTTTATTTGGCCCACAGGCCAGCCTTATCTATATTTTTCAAGCCCCACAAATCGACAGACTTATTTAGGCTGGGCTAAAAAAATCTTTTCTTAAATTGACTCCAAAAATCGTAGCCTAGCCCTATCAAGTCAGGAGTTAAGCCAAGCTGATCCAACGGAGCTAGCCCATATTGACGGCTCTACTAATGCCTTATCAACTGAAGTCCAATGGCTGGGCATTTTGGAGCATAAAACACAACGACGAGTTAGACTACCAGCGATCCATCATTAAGTATCAATATATATCTTATATTATAGAAAATGATAATAACCAAACAAAAATTTAATTTCTTCCATACGTTTATGTTAATAGTAATACATACAACTAAATAATCTTTAGATGAATAAATAATGATAAGTTGAAAAATATAGAGGAAGTAAATGATGATGTATGTTCATCATCTTCACTTTAATAGACACTAATCAATAATGACAAAATGTCTGCACAGACAAAATATAGCAAAGCATAGGCGAGAGGATAGTTTTTTCCGACAATGCAATTGCTCAATTACAATTTAAATGACCAAAATACCCTTAAAATGCCTAGCAGACATGTTGATACCAATAATTTTACCGACTCTTCTAATATAAATAAACGATGAACCTGTTCAAGCAAAACAAGTTTTGGAAAATTACAATTAAGTAACTAAAAAAACCCATCGTGAATGAGTAAAATCTTACTTATTTCTACAAATTGCGTGTGCGGCTTAAAATTCTGAAATTGATAAGCTTCTCTTGATCTCTTAACCTTTTTGCCATCTTGCTAGAGATACGCAAAAAAAGAAAATTTATCAAAAAGCAGCTGAATCACAACCAGATTTTTTTTTAAAAAAAGGATAAAAATATCGAATTGAGGGAAAAATAACTTAAACAATTTTCAGGTATGAGAAAAACGTCGAATTCATCACAGCAGGGAATGAGAATGGAAAGACGAAGAGGATACATATTAGGCTTTGGATAAAATCAAAGCGTGAAGTGGTGGGCTACGTGTGTGTTTAGTCATGGAATGAAAGACACGTATAACCAAATGGCTGAAAAGCCAAATATACCCTTAACTTCTAATTTATTGACGTTAAGCAGGCATGTTGAAACTGTTGGTTTATTACATTTTAATATTAATGTTTTGTATATTAATTTGCTTAGTGTTGACCGTTGCTGCCAATCTTTAGTGACTTTTCAGTTTGCAACCGTTGAAATGTCATGATTGCTACATTACTATACTGCATTACTCCATTGGCAGTAAGTGCATATGTTACAAACTTCTGGTGCAGCAACTAAGGTCTAAGCCGTTGGTGGCTGATAACTTTTTATCTCATTTGCTTATTCACTCTTTATTCCTCCATCATACCTTGTAACCTATGTAACATATGTAACCCCCTAAATTATTTATCTTCAATATTTACTACACCATTCATCTTCCTATTCATTGCTAGGAAGATTTCTTCTAGTATAAATAGTGATGGTCTTCATTTGGTTTGGGATACACAATACACAAGAGAATATAGAGTGCGTAAGGTTTGTCAAAAAGAGAGTTCTTATTAGTTGAAGGGAGGTGTTTCTTTTGTGGAGCTTTGGACTCAACTCTTGTCCAGAGTTGTTGAGTTATACTTTGTGAAGGTTGTTGTATCCTGGAGGGGACAAGTCAAGAGAACTACTACTGGACCGGTGAAAACATTTGCTACAGTAGGCTTGAATCTCCTTAAAGAAAGCGAGATATCCGCGCCTCAGCCTGAAAAGATTTATTTCTTTATTTCTTTATTTTTATTTTCAATTGTAATTTTGTATTTTTTATTATCTTGTAAGTTGTTCACTAACAGAAACTGCCTGAAACTATCTCTTCTATCTAAGAGACTAGCGTTTTTCTTCTATCTAAGAGACTAGCCTAAAATGCCTAGTAGACATGTTGATACCAATAATTTTACCGACTCTTCTAATATAAATATAATAGAAAAGAAAAGAAAAATAATAAAATCACACAACGTGTGAGAGTTGTGTGAAAAAGTAACGTATGATACTAGTGTAGGGGTGGAAGATAAAAGGGCAATAATTAATTCATAAGTGTCTATATACAAGGTAAAAGAACGAGTGAAATTTTTTACGTCTACTACTCTTCCGGTCCTTAATTATTTGTCCACTTTTAAATTAGCACCCCTAATAAGAAAATAATGATTGACATAATGAGTTTACCATTTTACCCCTATTAATTATGAAGTTGAACTAAAAACTTAAGATTTTCAAGAAGTTCTACCTTTTTTAAAGTAATTAATTGAGAATATAATATGTAAAAAAATGTCCTTTCTTGATTTGTCAAAATAGGCAAGCAATTAGAGATAACTATAAAAGAAAAAATAAGTAGTATATCACAACAATCATATTGTAACAATTACTATATTAATATTGTAAAGTTTCTTCCACTATATAAAGTGCAATACATTTCATTTTGTTCACTTTCATACAATGTAACTACCTACTTTCTTTCCCTAAACGTAATGCTCACCACAACAGATGAAGAAAGGGTTACATATCTTATCATAGAAATGGTAATGATATTTGAATAATATTTAATTATGACGTGAAAATATGTAATATCCATTTCTATTCCATGTAAAAATAATTAACTGAATTATAAATTTAACACTAAATTTATTAAAAACTTAAATTCAACAGAACATTAAATAAATATACAATGATAACTTAGGACGTATCCAAAAAAATGGAGGGAGTAAAGAACTTATATTGAAGTGAATTTTCTTATTCGAAAAGAGTGTCACTATCGTACAAATTGAGAATTATGGATACTTTTTTAAAAAAAAGTTTCAATAAAGAAGAAATTGTACAACTTTTTGCCTGTCATTCTCCTGTTGCAATTTCTACCGTGGCTACAGCCTACAGCGCGTATACTACAGTACTTTTTTTTTTATGTATTGCCACAAAACGCGGAGCCTCTTTAACCTCTTGAGCTTCTTGCACCCATCCACAAATTAAATTTGTCTTTTTCAGAGATATTTGAATTTTTATGATCATTTCATAGTGAAATTTGATAAAAGTAATTTTTATTTTCAAAATGAAAATAATATTTGAATATTTGGCTATAAATACAAATTAGATTTATTTCTTATTTTGCATGAGTTATTTGGAGTGAAAAACAAATTTTGAATGTTTTTTAATTCTTGAAAAATTTGAAATTCCAACTTCAAATTGAATTCCGTTCAACTCATAAAAGAAAAGGCAGTGAAATTCTCCTCTATGGAGCATCTTCTTCATCAAGCTTCAGAGGTATGTGCCGTAATGCCCTGTCAACTGGACTGGTATCAACTGAACTGTAATGGCTGGGCATTTTGGAGCATAAAACACAACGATGAGCTGCAGTACCAGCGATCAATTTCCCCTATCATGTGTGAGTTCAGTTGTGAATATCAAACTATTTTTGCTTCACTTGTCAGTTTTTTGTTTTGAATCTTATCTTCATGATCCAGCTGCTGCTGATTCTGTTGTTTCCAGTTCTGTAATGGTGAAATTGAGGATCAAATCTGTTCTTGAGAAAATGTGGAGTCCACATATTTCTCTGGTTCAATTTTGGGCACCCATCAAGGTCAACGGATCGAATTTCCTGTCCACTGCAGATCAACTATTTGTTTTCAGTAAGGAACTTGATAAGAGGTTGTGTTCATACAGGAGGTTCTGTCTCAATACTTTGATTCCAATTGACGAGTACAAGGAAGGTCTACTTGGACGAGTTTCCACAAGTTGCTCGCCAGAATGTAACCCCGACCTCCCAAGTTACTCCGCTGCAGAGTTTCCACTGCTTCAAAGTGGAATTCGCTTGGGAATCCATTCTTATTATGCAATTCCAGTGTTCAACCTCCATGATCAGCGGTACCTTGGTGTACTTGAGATTGTATCTACAAAATCATCTCTACTTCTTCCCCAACTTATTACGGTATTTGCTCATCTCTTCTTTTATTTTATTTTTAGAATGCTCAAATGTTGAATAGCAGCAGTTTTTCGATTGCTTTCTGGCTGCTAGCCTTTTTTGAATCTACTAGCATGTGATTTTCTCTCTCTTCTAACGCTCAACTTAGAATGTCTTCTTACCCACCCTCACCCCCACCCCTTGAGACAACTCCTGCCTGCGACCAGTAATTTCATGAGACAGCAGCGCCAATGCGTGTAGGAGAGTACAAATCGTTTTCGTCTAGAACAACAACAACAACACATTGATATCTACTGCCTTCACACAGGTTCTACCTGCTGAAGTTGGTACCTCTGGTTGCACTGGTCGATTCTTTATATTCAACCCTAGTAGATATATATATTGCTGCTTGCTCTTGTGTTTCTGTATCACAAATTTATATTTAGTATTAGTGGTTGGCTGAGTCTAAATATTAGTGGTTGACTGATTCATGCTTATAGTTTCATCTTTGATTTTATTTCATTATTTCTTGTACTTGGTTTTCTCTAATTAGAGTAGTACACCGGTCATTGTTACTTAGATTTACAACTAGTTACTAGTCTGCCTCTTACTGGTTGGTTCCATTTGCTGTCTGGCTTTCTTGTTTGCTCTCTAGTTTTCAGATTTTAGTTCTTCTTAGAATCTTGTGCGGTATTGCTTTTACTTGCCATTTCTTGCTTGTGTGGTAGTAGTGATTTCACCTTGTTTTAGTGGTAGAGGTTTAGAGATTGACCCTGGACTGGAGTCTGGGTTCAGGTTGAGAAGGACCAAGATTAAATACTTGGAGTGCAACTTTAATGATGTGACACATGAGGCTAATGTGGAAGTTAGACTTGATACATAGGTCATCCAAAAGAGAGGTAATTTTAAGTATCTTGGGTGGATTATCTAGGGAAATCGAGAGATTGAAGGTGGAGGGAATGAAGGCTCGCATTTGGAGTCTTTGTGATAAGAAGGTGCCACATGGACTCAAAGGGAAGTTCTTGAGAGTGATAGTTAGACCATTTATGTTGTATGGTGTAGAATGTTGGCCAGTCAAGAACTCTCACATTCAGAAGATGAAAGTGACAGAGATGAGGATGTTGCAGAGTATGTGTGGGTATATACTATGAGAGATATAATTTAAAATGAGGATATCCTAGAAAAGTTGAGGGTGACTTCGGCAGAAGACATGATGCGGGAAGCAAGGTTGAGATGGTTCGGGCATGTGATGAGGAGATGCATGGATGCCCCAGTGCGGAGGTGTGAGAGGTTGGTTATGGATGGATTCAGAAAAGGTAGAGGTAGACCAAAGAAGTACGGGGAGAGGTGATTAGATAAGATATGACACAATTACAGCTTATTGAGGACATGACCGTGTGGAAGACACAAATTAGGGTAGAAGGTTAGTAGGTTGGAGAATGTCCATACTAGTAGTTAGTTGTGCTTGTTGCCCTACCAACTAGTCGTAGTACTACTCTCTTGTTCTCTAATTTCTATGACTATTTGTTATTTCATGTAGTTTGTTTTTAGTAGTCTTTTTGTTGCAGTACTATTATGTTCCTATATGTTGTTTTGTTACTATCTTTTGTCTATTGTACCTTCATTATGTCTTTTCCTAGCCTGTTTTTTCCTTGAGCCGAGGGTCTATAAAAAACAACCTCTTTATCTCACCTCCGAGGTTGAGGTAAGGTCAGTGTATACTCTACCCTCCCTAAACCCCATTGTATGGGACTACACTAGGTATGTTGTTGTTGTTGTTGTATGAGGTTTACCTTGAATATATTCTGGCTAGGATGATCACTTTCTGTCTTCATCATGATATCTGTAGGAGTTAGGCCATAGACTTGAAATCAACACTTTCTTGGAAGATAGATGAGGTTGGAGGCATGGTCATATGCTTGAATTTAGACAAAAAACAAGTGTGCCACCCATTCTTTTTGGTTGTGCAAATACATGTCTAAATTGTTGGATTTCAACCAAAGGACATTGGTTAATTACTTTTGTTTATATTCTGTATTTACTTTTGAAGAAGGCGATAATCCTTGTATATTTTTCCATCATAGGGGTTGAATTCCAAATCATTTGGGTTGTATAGCATTTATAACTCAAGGGACGACATGTATTTTGGACTTTCAGAGGTATGGTGTTGTTTTTTAAATTTTTGTGAAACCAGGAAACATAAATAAAAGTAAAAGAAAAGGAGATCAGAGACTGTTCTCGTTTTTATTTCCATTGCTCTAATATATATGTCCCACTAATTTCATAGCTTATCTTATCATTTTTATAGCCGCTGGTCGATGATAGACTTGACGAACTAGAGATCGGGTTATATGAGATCCTTAAAATACATAGTTTACCCTTTGCTCAAATTTGGATTCCTTATTCTCCATCCGGCGCTTCAAAAGTCCTGTATTGTGCTGGTGCCTCCATCTATGAACATTCGAGTTCAAGGTATCATGAGTTTGAAGATGTTTCTGAGGCCTGTTTTATTGGGAGCGGTAAGGCATTGGTGGGGAGGGCATTTGCATCCCAAGGTTCATGCTTTTGCAAAGATGTTACTCTATTAAGCTTCAACGAGTACCCTTTGGTGCCTAGTGCACGAAAAGCTAGATTGACCCAGAGTTTTGCAATTTGTTTGCAAAGCAAATGTGCCAACAATATTGTTTGTGTAGTTGAGTACTTCCTGCCACCCAATGAAATGGTTGTTGGAGATACAAAGACTTTCTTAAATATGATTTTATCCACAATGAACGAACAACTTCCAGGTTTCATAGTTGCTTCTGGAAAAGAACTAGGGCAGAGGATGCTCGTTGAAGTTGTTAAAGTTTCCCTGAGTGATGAACTTGACTCCTTTGAAATTGGCCAACCTCTGCTGAGTGTTCAATTACATCAGGATGGAGGGGAAACAACAGAAATCGGCCAATCTCTGGCGAGTGTTCAATCACATCAGGATGGAGGAGAAACAACAAAAATTGATTATTTTTGTGAACAGTCAAATTTACAGAACATGGAGAATAATGTTGCTGCTGCACTACTGGCTCCTTGTTCATCACTCAAGCGTGACTCACTCAACTGTGAGCGGACAGTGGAGGTTTATCCGTTACTTCCTCATCCAATAGAGGAAGCTGTGACAAACAAAGGAACGGTTAATGTGGATGTAGCACATGATGACCACATTGAGGATACATGTGAAATGATGCAACTTGGTTCACACTTTGAGCAACCAAATTTAAAAATTAATTATGCGGGCAATGCAAGGAATAATGACAAAGTGGAGCATAATGATTTTAGATATGTCAGAGAATCGTTTCAAGCTGAAGCTATAAACAGAGAAAGTAACTTTGCCAGTGGAGCAATGACTAACAGCGAGAAAATCCATTCACAGAAGAACATCATAATACAAAGGATAGAAAAAGATCATGGGATTACCCGCAAGATTCTGGAGCAGCATTTTGGCATGACTCTTGAAGATGCTGCCAAAAGTCTACATGGTAAGTTCACGAACTTTAGCGAATTTGAGGTTCATAATTCTTTTTGTGTTATTATATATATGTACGCTCCTATGCCTTTAGCTGAAATGATTTATGCATAGGTTCACTGAAATCTCTTTTGTGGACTGCTTTTATTACAGTTAGTCGAGCAACACTGAAACGAATTTGTAGAATATATAATATCTCTAGATGGCCACATCACAAGACTAGAAATGTTAATGTCCATGTTAGCCAAGGCTTATCTTTTCAAGGTGCTGAACCATATGTGAGTGATCAACAATGCCCTGTTCTTTCCCACGAAAAAGGCACAGATTATTTGGGTCACAAAAGATCTCCTGCAATAGGAAAACCTTGTGATAGTGTGATGACTTTAAAGGTTACATATAGAGGTGATATCATAAAGTTCCAACTCCCCTTTTCATCAACGAGGGTAGAATTGGAGGGGGAAGTGAAAAAGAGGCTTAAGATATCACTTAAAAGGTTTTCAATAAAGTATCAAGATGAAGATGACGATTGGATTTTGATAACTACTGATTCAGATTTGAGGGTTGGTATGCATTCACTAAGGTTGTTGGGAAGGACTAGTATGAGATTACTGGTTATCCCAGAAGCTTAGACTTGAAGGAATTTTTCGTAAGTTTTGTCATGATGTTTATCTCTTCCAAGTTGTGACATGTCTTTGTGCACAGTGAACCAAGGTGATTAATGCTGTTACGAATGGGGAACTGTCAAGTTACGAAAGATGCCTATATATATAGAAGAGGAATCACAAGGAAGATTTTAGTTAATACTACTATTATTATTAAAAGTATTTTACTTCCACTTTTTGTAATATTACCACCTACTAATGGTAGCTAGATTTTGTGTCCCCCCGGCTTCTCGTATAAATAGACAGTGTAATGCAAATGCATAATACATAAACATGACCCTTAACTTGACTATAGCGGATAACAATGCCCTCCAACTTTGAGTGTGCACAAGTAGACACTTAAACTAGTATAAAATTGATAAGTAGACACACGCGTCCTACATGACATAATACGCGTAGAATGTGGGCTGCCTCAGTTTGGCCTTGAACTTGGACTGACAAATTATGTTGCTACATACCTCTATGACTGCATGCCTCTTTGATTGCTGGAGAGAATTTAATCGTGCATTAGGTTATGTTTGTTTGAAAGACAAATTGGGTGGGTCAATGTTATAGATTAAGTCGGGTTATATTATTGGGGAGGAGCGGGTTATATCTGAATTGAATTTGTTTTAAATTGAACAGTTCTTTTAATCCTAGTCGTCCACATATCTTCTGTTAGTTATAAAGGTATATTTCGCCTGAAAGTATAACGGAAAAGATATATCTAGCCCGAAAGTATAAGGAGGGGTATATGTAAACTATTTCTAATACTACAGGAGTCTATTTGACCCTTTACCGTATAATTAATCCCAAAATATCTTTGTCATCTAGCTAACCACCCTTACTATATTCTAAGGCATGAATATAAAAAGCCATGAGAAAAAAGTAACGTTAGGAAAAGCAAAGGAAGCAAATAATTAACATGATAAATGCACTACAAAATATCAGACATCTTCAACTATTATTTAATTGGGTTATGTATAAATGATGAATAGGAATAGTAAATTTTTTGTACAGAAATATATTGATTGAGTCACTTTTTTTTTAAAAAATAAAATAATTATCATTTGCAAAAGTAAATTTTGCAATAACACACAATCTTAAAGCACTATAATCAATAGACATTTTTAATAGTGAAGACTCACTGAAGCATTATACGGAAACCCATATACTCCTAATTAATTTGTTACTATGCACTATGTCGATACAATAGATAAATGAATTTCAATAATAGAGCTAGCAAATATTAAGAAAATTATTAACTTTTTCATGCACAGTAAAATTTCTTCACGTGTATTCAAGGATTAAGTTTGAGTGAATTTAGTAACTTTGATCCAAACTCTATATTTATCTTATGAAATCTATCAAACTCTATACAAATTATTAATTTAATTAGAATCCAATAACATAAAAGAATTAACATTTCAAACTCATTAGCTTGAAATTTTGACTACGCTCCATTATGTATTAGAAGAAGACAAACATATATAATTGCAAATGCGGATTGCCCATAGGATATCATAAGGAAGAGAAATGCTACATTCAATTGTTGGAATCATACAACTGCAAATGCAAATGAAAAGAGGAGGAGGAATCATATATGCACAATTGCACATAAAAAAATTGAGTGAAATTTTCAAAAGTACAACAAAAAATAAGATTGAAATCAAAAGGGCAATATCTAAACGAAAGAGTGATGCCGTGAAGGCGCAGTTCCCCATGCGCCTTACAAGGCGCAAGGCGACCTGCTACTTGTAAGTCGCATGGGTTCCTGCGCCTTACTGCTCAATATTAAAAAAAATTGTCACTAGAAAAAAAAAACGTTTAGTAAGTGGGAAAAAAGCGTTTAATCTTTAATGGTGTGAAAATTATTCAAGTTTAAGTTTGAAACTTATTAATTAGTATTATTACTACTATTATCAACAATTTTAAGTTTATCTTAAGGAAGAAATGCGACATTCAATTGTTGAAATCATACAATTGCAAATGCAAATGAAAAGAGGAGGAGGAATCATATATGCACATACAAGTATTTATGCCTTCCCTTTCCATCAGCTTCTTTTTCTCTTCCATAGAAGAGAAAGCCTTAAATATCAAACACCCAAAACACAATCTGTATTGTCTGTTACTTTTTCTTTGTGATTTAACATTGAAACACTCTTTGGCACAATTTATATATAGATAAGATCACCCTCATTAATTATAAAAAATGAAATGAGTTATCGAAAAACCGTGCAATTTAATTAGGAAACTGAAGTTTTTCATTTAATTGAGTAATTATCTAGGCAGTTTAAACATTGTTATTAAAATAAGACAAACAAAAACCAAAAGAAAAAATGAAGAAAAAGGAGAAAAAAGATAAATACAAATGGAGACCGTAGAGATGTGTCACATCACCTTTTATATATTATATATATAGATATAGATATTGATTCAGTAAAGAACAAACTTTAGTAACTCCACAATTTTTTCCATTTCTTTTTCCTTTGACAATTTTCACAGTGGTTACAGCGTGGAAAAATATACTTGAACTTCAGCCATTTGTACCCATCGACAAATTACATTTGTGATCTCATTTAGTGGTGTTTAAGTGTATGGGTGGACAATGATAGAGTCAAGTTTTTTATTTAAAGGTATCAAAATATAAAATATAAATACATGAAAAAGTTAATAAAATATTTTTTACTAATAAAAGCAAAAGGTAGTTACATCTCCAATCCAACACTATATTTACACCAAGTTCTATTTTTTGGTGTAAATTTTAATGTTATTGAACTCCAACCTAGCATTATATTTTACACAATTTTAGTGTGTGAAAAGTGTTACACAAAATTTGATGTGACACTATTCATCAACACAAGATCACTTATTATTATTATTATTATTATTATTATTATTATTATTATTATTATTTTATATTGTATAACATATTTAAAAATTTGAATAAAATAAAAATAAAAATAAAAATGTAATATTAAAGAGGGAGAGAATAATATAAATATAATATTCCTTTTTAGTATATAATTTAATGTACTGATTGAAGTTGGTTTACACCAAAATGGTATTTGACGAAATGTAAAATTTGGTGTTGTAGGTTGTTGATACCCTTAACCACTGCACTAAATATTTAGTTTGTGTCATGAAGTGTCAACACACACATATATAATTAAAATTTGATCTATACATACAATATAATTTTTCGATGAAAGAGTATCGCTTAACATCCCTCAGGCAAGGATAGCTCGAACCCTGTGGGTGACCTGAATTTAAATAGATTAGCTTAATTAACAAATCAAACTGGACTAATATGAATGAGCGTAATCTATCCAAAAAATATTTAAAATAAAATAAATTAAAATATAGATTATAAATTATAATCCAAATAATTGGACAGAACTTATACATGAGGAGGTTGATGTGAGGCCAAAAATACACATTTTTAATTATTATTTGCCTCACGTTTATTATTTATATTTGTTTTTTTTTTAACATGAATTTTATAGATTGTGCTAAATAGTGTATTTTATTTGTAGGAGTGATATACCGTGAGTTTACGGTATTTCTAATACATTTCACTTACAAGTTGTGTGTGTCTAGGGCCTTTTTGGATTGGTTTTTATGTGTTTTTATCATATTTTGCAGGAAAGATGTTCAGGTGCGGAAGTAAAGGGACAACTGAAAGAACTGCATAAAGGGCATCTACGGAGGTGATCTACGGACCGTAGGTCCAGTGACGCTCCGTAGGTGATGGCCGTAGATCAGCAGGCAAGGCATGGAAGACAAATCAGGGAAGTCTGACCGAGTGTGGAACCACAGTGGCCATGACGGTTTGTAGATTGATCTACGGACCGTACTGTTGATCTGTAGATTGATACTGCGAGGGTTCCAGTACCTGATTTTTGAAGATTTCAAGTGTGGAGCTACGTAAGGGGATTGACGGACCATAGATCGATCTACGATCCGTACTGCAAGTCCGTCGTTTGCTTCAGAGAAGCTGATTTTTGGAGGTTGAAATATTTTCTAAGTCCTGGCTGACGGAAGGGACTCACGGACCGTAGATCCATTGACGGTCCGTGAGTCAGTCTCGTGGAATAAAGACGCGTGCCTGAACACACTTTTCTTAATTTGTTTCCCTTTTAATTTAGGACTTGTTTTCTATAAATCGTTTTTAGGGGTTAGATATTATTACTTTTGTTTTACTTTGTGATTAGGGAATTAATTTTGCTACCCGAGCAATTCTTGATTTCCAAAGGTTAGTTTTGAAGATTTGGTTTGAAATTCGAGTTGAATTTCTAGGTTTATTTTTCTCAACTATGTAAGTTCATAATTCTTTCATCTAAAACAATGAATTGTGCTCATATGATTATGGGTAACTAAACTCCACAACTAGGGTTGTGGGATCCATGAGCAATTAACAAAGTATGAATAATAACTAAGCAATTCTTGAATAGTGTCTTGCATGCATTGATAATTCTTTCGTTTAGAAGTTTTTTTAACGAGTGCATGCGTTAGAACTCGCCTTGTTGCTACTTGCCGGACCAAGGAGGTAATCAATAAGAAAAGAATTATCAACATAGATTTAGTGCGTTACTATCTAATAGGCTAGTGTCGATTGGTGCGAAGTAATAACTAAGACAAACATCGATTATGATGTCTAATATAAGGTAAAGGTAAGGGTTAGTAATTTATACACACGTAGCCGGACCAAGGTGCGGGGTGAAATTCTCTAGATGCCGGACCAAGGATTTAGAGATACCTAACTTATCACTTTGCATGTAATACACTAGAAAAGGATTGCTATTACTAGGATTACTGAGTTATGAGCTTGTGGTAAACACGTATACCCCAGTTAATTCTCTCATCTTGATAACAACAAAAATTGACTTTTGTTTACTGATTACTTACTGAATTCTTATAATTTGTTTCACAAATCCCCCATTTTTATTACTTGTTTCTGGAAGTACTTTGACTAAACGAATATAAGTGTAAGTTAAAGTTAAGTCTAAACCAGTTTCCTCGTGGGATCGACCCCAACCTACAAGTTGGGTTCTTTACTTGATAACGATCGCTTATGCTTCTTTAAGGAGGTGTAATTTGAGCGTATCAAATTTGGCACCGCTGCCAGGGAATCTTTGGCTTTTAGATTAATTTTAACTACATTATTGAACTTTAGTCAAATATTACCTAATTTTAATTTTTCTTTTTGTTCTTGTCTCTCTCAGGTTCGGACTCTAGTGTATGCCTAGGACACAGAGCCAAGGTGAACCACTTACTCCTTACGATCCAGAGTTGAATAGAACTTTGCGAAGAATGAACAATCAATGAATTCCAGTTAATCCTATCGGAGTAAATCTTAATGATACAGTTGAGTTATAACAACCGATAGTAGCTGGTGGGGTAAACCAGGGTCTAGCTGAAAATCAATTGGGAAATGCAGTGAGGGTGCACGGTCCACCAGACCCACAACTGCATGCCAACTACAGGGGCAATGCCAATATTGCTGACTCTGATGGACCTCTAGTCTTACCTCCTCTGCCTCCGAGGCACACATTTGTGGTAACCAGTAGCTTGATGCAGTTGCTTACAATGAGTGGCTTGTTCTCAGGGTTGCCATCGGAGGACCCACATGCTCACTTAGCTAAGATAAGGTTTGTCTGCAAGAGCTGTTTAGGTCGACCAGACTTGGATACGGATGTCATCGGATTGAGAGTGTTCCCTCTATCACTGACAGGCGATGCTGCTATATGGTTCACTGAGCTTCCTTATAACTCGATCTATACATGGAACCAACTGAGGGATGTGTTCTTAGCAAGGTATTATCCAGTGTCCAAGAATCTAAATCACAAAGATAGGGTCAATAATTTTGTGGCATTACCTGGAGAGTCGGTAAGTAGCTCATGGGACAGATTCACTTCGTTCATAAGAGGTGTTTCAGATCATCGTATTGATGATGAGTTGCTGAAGGACTATTCCTATCGAGGTCAGGATGATAACAATAAAGCAGTGCTGGATACTATTGCTGGAGGTTCATATGGTGAGTGCACATACGCACAGATCGCAGAAAAGCTGGAGAAGATCTCTCGCAACAATAACGCATGGAGCACTAGGAGGTCGGATACTGGGAGAAACACATTTTCCGTTCATGCTACAAACAACCAGTCTGCGGATGAGATTCGTGAAGAGATGACTCAGACGAGGATCGAGTTGGGTTTGGTATTGAAGCATGTGAGCGGAGGTGCAGTAATGGTAAATGCTGTGAACTACTTGACTAAAACTCCACCACCAGTGGAAGAGTGTTACTATGAAGAAGATGCTTATGCTGTGGATGATCGGATGTTGGGTTTTCGACCCAAGGATCCAACACGGAAAATTGGCGCCAAGGTCAAGGAAACCAAGGTCGAAACTATGGAAATTACAACCGAGAGGGTCAATGTGTCCGGGATGGGAACTTCAATCGCGACAACAACTACAACCGAAACATCTATGGCTACAGAAACGATCGAGTTGGACCTTATGTTCCCCCTCAAAATCAGGAATATGGTACTAGGGAAGCTGAAGGAAGTATGGCGTGTATTGAAGATATGATGTAGAAGAGGTTTGATGCATCTGATGAGAATGTGAAGGAGATGAGAAACGACTTGTCTGGTATTGGTCAAAAGGTTGATGCCCATGCAGTGTCAATAAAGCATCTATAGCAGCATATGACCTAGTTGTCTACTACAGCAAACCCACGTCAACCTGGTACTCTTCCTAGCAACACCATCCAGAATCCAAAGAATGACAGCCATTACATGGCAGTTACTACTTGAGGGGGTAAGCAAACCATTGATCCACCTATGCCGACTGTGGTGGAAGTTGAGATTAGAAAAGAAGATGATGTGATAGAGGTTAGAGAAAAGTCTAAGAATGCGACAGAGAAAAAAATAGAGATATCTCAGAAAGTGGTCCCTATACCTAGACCTCCACCACCTTTTGTGAAGAAGACTGAAGATGGTAAATATCGCAGGTTTATTACTATGTTGAAGCAGCTTTCTATCAACGGAACGTTGATAGAAGCTTTGGAACAAATGACTGGGTATGCAAACTTTATGAAAGATATGGTAACAAAGAAGAGGTCTGTGAGTTTTGAAGATGATGATAGATTGCAACATTGTAGCGCTATTGCCATAAGGTCTCTAGTGCAAAAGAAGAAGGATCCTGGTGCCTTCACGATTTCATGTACTATCGGATTGTTACACTTTGCTAAGGCATTGTGTGATCTTGGTGCTAGCATCAATCTCATGCCATTGTCTATTTACAAGAAGTTGGGTCTAGGGGACCCAAAGCTACGATGCGGTTACTGATGGCCGATCAGACTGTGAAAAGGCCCATTGGTATACTCCATGATGTGCTAATAAAAGTAGAATCTTTTATTTTTCCAGCAAATTTGTGATTCTTGACTGTGGGGTTGATTTTGAGGTACCCATCATCCTTGGAAGACCATTTCTTACCACAAGGCGTGCGTTGGTTGATATGGAAAAGGGACAGATGAAGTTCAGACTGAACAATGAAGAAGCAACTTTCAATATTTGTAGGTCCATGAAGCAGAGTGGTGAGCTCCAAACAGTATCTGCTATAACTTACAAAGTGGAGAGTGGGACATAAGTGCAAATTGAAGAGCGACTAGGTGTTAAGGCACTAGCAACAGTTATGATGAATTTCGATAGTGATAATATTGAAGAGTATGAGGAGTTGGTGGCCGCACTCGATAGGTGTGAGTATCGATCCAAATCAAAGAAGTATGAGTTAGACATGAAAAATTGCGAGTCCCCACCCGCAAGACCATCTATTTTAGAGGCACCGAAAGTGGAACTTAAGGCTCTACCACCGTATTTGAGGTATGTATACTTGGGCAGATAGAATACTTTGCCGATCATCATTGCGGCAGATTTGAATACGAGACAAGTAGAGTGCTTGGTGACTGTGTTAAAGAGGTTCAAGCGAGCTATTGGGTAGCCTATTGCGAATATTATTGGGATTCCTCCTAGTATTTTCTCTCACAAAATCCAACTCATTCCATATCATAAACCCAGTATCGAGCACCAGAGAAGATTAAATCCACATATGCAAGAGGTAGTTAAAAAGGAGATCATCAAGTGGCTGGATGCGAGAGTTATTTATCCCATTGCAGATAGTAGTTGGGTGTGTCCTGTGGAGTGTGTGCCTAAAAAGGGTGGCATTACTGTGGTTCCAAATGAAAGAAATGAGCTTGTTCCAATGAGGCCTATGACTGGATGGAGAGTTTGTATGGATTACCGAAAGTTGAATGCGTGAACAGAAAATGACCACTTTCCTATGCCATTCATGGACCAGATGTTGGATAGACTTGAATGAAAGGGTTAGTATTGTTTTCTCGATGGGTATTCGAGCTACAACAAATTTCTATAGCTCCAGAAGACCACCTTCACTTGCACTTATGGAACTTTTTCTTTCAAACGGATGCCATTTGGGTTGTGCAATGCTCCAACAACTTTCTAGCGTTGTATGATGTCGATATTTTCTGATATGGTGGAGGACATTATTGAAGTGTTCATGGATGATTTTTCAGTTGTAGGTGATTCTTTTGATCGTTGTCTGGATCATTTGGCCTAGGTGCTTAAAAGGTGTGAAGACTGCAACTTGGTGCTGAATTGGGAGAAATGTCATTTCATGGTTAAAGAAGGTATAGTGTTGGGTCATCGAATTTCAGAGAAAGATATTGAGGTTGATAGAGCTAAAGTTGAGGTAATAGAAAAGCTTCCGCCACCTATTTCTGTAAAAGGTGTTAGAAGTTTTCTTGGGCATGCTTGGTTCTATAGGAGATTCATAAAAGACTTTTCAAAAATTGCACACCCATTGTGCAAATTGCTCGAAAAGGAGTATAAGTTTGACTTTGATGAGGCTTGTTTGAGAGCATTTGGAGAGTTGAAGGAGAAGTTGGTCACTACACCTATCATTATTTCACCTGATTGGGGACAACCGTTTGAGGTAATGTGTGATGCAAGTGGAGTGGCGCTGGTGTGGTACTAGGACAGAGGAAAGAGAAAATTCTTCACCCTATTTACTATGCTAGCAAAGCTCTAAATGTGGCCCAGAAGAATTATACTGTGATCGAACAAGAACTTTTTGTGGTGGTTTTTGCATTCGAGAAATTTTGATCCTACTTGCTTGGTACTAAGGTCATAGTGCATACCGACCATTCTGCATTGGGGTATTTGATGACGAAAAATGATGCAAAACCAAGATTGATTAGATTGGTATTGTTGTTGCAAGAGTTTGATTTTGTGGTAAAAGATAGAAAGGGGACTGAAAATCAAGTTGCCGATCACTTGTCCAGATTAGAGGAAGTGGCTATGCTAAATCTTGGAGATAAGGCTGAAATTAATGATGCTTTTCCAGATGAACAGGTATTGGCTGCTTCTCATGATTTGATTTCATGGTTCACAGACTTTGCTAATTATTTGGCAAGCGATTTGGTGCCCCCGGACTTGTCTTTTCACCAGAGGAGAAAGTTTATGCATGATGTGAAGAAATTCTTTTGGAATGAACCTTACTTGTATCGTAGTTGTGCTGATTGGATTATTTGTCGCTGTGTGCCCGAGGTTGAGATGCTGAGTGTACTTGAAGCATTCCATTCATCGCCTGTTGGTGGGCATCATAGTGGTATTCAGACTGCGCATAAGATTTTGCAGTGTGGGTACTGCTGGCCTACCATCCACCAAGATGCTCATGATTTTGCCAAGTCTTGTGATCATTGCCAAAGAGAAAGAGGGATTTCAAAGAGGCAAGAGCTCCCTATGAATTCGATATTGGTGATAGAGTTGTTTGATGTATGGGGCATTGATTTTATGGGTCTATTTGTGAGTTCATATGGGATGGAGTATATTCTTGTTGCGGTTGATTATGTATCGAAGTGGGTGGAAGCAGTTGCGCTCCCCAACAATGAAGGTAAAAGTGTCGCCGCATTCTTGAATAAGAATATCTTCTCCAGATTCGGTACACCGAGGGTGATTATCAGTGACGGAGGTTCTCACTTTTGTAATAAGTTGTTCAAGACACTACTTGAGAAATATGGTGTGTGCCACAATGTAGCCACTTCTTACCATCCGCATACTAGTGGGCAAGTTGAAGTGTCCAACAGAGAAATCAAACAGATGTTAGCGAAGACTGTGAATGCTAATAGAACGGATTGGTCAAGGAAGCTTGATGATGCTCTATGGGCCTATCGCACTGCATACAAGACCCCCATAGGTATGTCTCCTTACCAACTTGTAGTCTTGTCATTTACCGGTAGAGCTAGAGCATAAGGCGATGTGGGCAATGAAGAAGCTAAATTTGGAGTGGGGCGCCGCATCGAATCAAAGAATGAATGACTTGAATATGCTTGATGAGTTTCGCCTGAAAGCTTATGAAAGTTCAGCCTTGTACAAAGAGAAGATGAAGCGGTATCATGATCAAAGAATTAAAAAGCGAGAATTTGTGATTGGTGATCTTGTGCTTCTATTCAACTCTAGGTTGCGCTTGTTTCTAGGCAAACTCAAGTCCAAATGGACTGGGCCATTTTTGCTCACAAAAGTGCTCCTCCATGGAGCGGTTGAGCTTGAAATAGTGAAGGAACAAGGTTCATGGTAAACGGGCAAAGGATCAAGATCTATCTGGGAAATGCTGAAAGTGTGCAAGAAGTGATTGAGGCTTACAATCTTGATGAAGTCTGAGTAATCAAGAAACTTGTGTCATGCAGCGATGTTAAAGCAAGCGCTGCTTGGGAGGCAACCCAAGATGGACAATCTAGCCAACAATAGGTTTCTGTTTCCCATTTAGTAGTTTTCTTTGTTTAATTGCATCTCTGTATCAATTTAGATAGGTGTTTTAGTTTTTTTTTTTAGTGTTGGCTAGAATTAGCATAGGGTCCGTGTCTAAAAAGTGTCCGGAAAATGTAAAAAATATAGCCTAATGGTTGCTACATGTGCAGGTACACTATGAAAAATCTGTAGAAAATGGTCTGGTGCAGAGGTCTACGGACCCCATCGACGGTCCGTCGTTCTATCCACGGACCGTGGATGGTGTCTGTAGATCCCAGGTAAGCCCCTAAATTTTTCCAAGTGTAAGATTGATCTACGGTCCCAACCTACGGACCGTAGATTGACCCACGGACCGTAGACGGGGTCTCGTGGGTCCAAAACCCTAAATCTGTCTGACCCGACCCGGACCTCCTTATTTAAAACTCCCCTAATTTCAAAATCATTTCCACTTCCCTCCATTCACTCTCCAACCGTTTCAAACACCCTCAACTCCCCTAAATCACACCATAACTCCCCCATAAAATCATCCCTTCCATTCCCCCATCATTCCCACAACTCCTTCCCATTCCGAATACAACTCATTCCATCTTCCACGAAAAGGGTCCGGTGTTGGGTTAACAACGAAGAGGTGATTCTTTGGTCTTGCAAAACTTAGTGTCGTCACGAAATCACCCCACTCCACGTTGCTTGTAAGGTAATAGACTTTCCCCTCACTTTGAATTTTGGTTCATAGATTGAATATAGAAAGTCGGGAGTCGGGTCTTGACCTTGGGTAATTGTTAGATGAAATTGCATGATAAAATTGGAAGTTACTATACCCTTGGAACGATAGATAGTGATTGTGTTGCCTTGTTGTATGTGATTATAAGTCTACCTGTAAGTTTTGACTTAGGGTTCCAAAGTGTGTCTTAAATAATTGTTAAAATGATTAATCGAAATCCTGAGAATGACAAACTAGCATGATTCAATGTTGAAATGCATGGTTAGAATAGGATATTGTTGAAAATGGTCTAAGATGTGGACTTGATAATTGAGAATGGCTAAAACCTGGCACAGATCCCATCCACGATACCCCGTCTACGGACCGTAGATCAATTTACGGACCGTAGATTAGGTTTGTGGGTTGATGCTCTTGAAAATTTCACTAAGTGTGAAACCACGGATGTGGACTACGGTCCGTGGATAAATCTACGGACCGTTCTGTACATCCGTGGTTTCTATCTGGGACCAAGATTGTTGTTCCTCTGATCCACGGACCGTAGATCAGTCTACGGACCGTAGGTCTCCTCCGTGGACGACCACTGTAGCCTCTGTCTCAAATTTTCATGGGACTTTGTTATTGTTCGTTTATAGTTTTAATTTTTTTTTATTTGTTTATGGTTAGTTTTGGCACTAATATCGCTTCCACAGGTACGATGGCACCCAAGAAGCTAGTCACCTACTCAAAACAGTTCAAGTCAAAATCTGTTGCTCCTAGCTTCAGGTTAATCGATGAGGACATAGACACGAAAAGAGATCTAGCATACGTTCCTCCCAACACAAGGACTTCTCCCACTGCACCCTGAGCCACCAGAGGCACCCCCCCGAAAGGTGATTCCCGACGTCGTCACTGTCTCCCAGTTTGATGAGGAGCACACACTGATCGGGTCACCAACTGGGGTTGCTTCTAGTTTCACTACTGGGTCTGCATCTGGCTCCGAGTCTACCCATGCTTCGAGCTCTGAGTCCAGCCATGCTTCAGGGTCTGAGTCTGCCCATGCTTCGGGGTGGGTCAAATGTTACGTCAGCCACATGGTCCAACCAGAACGAACAAGCAGCCTCATTTGATGAGGCCACTAGCTCAGAGTCAATACCCATACCAAGGAATGAGAACCCTACTCCAGTGGCCGGTGAGCCAAACAGATGGTGTGTTGAGGGCCAATGGCAAATCTATCGGGATGCCAAGATGATTAATGATAAAGAGAAGATGACCTGAATTGTTACAGAGGAGCGCAGAGTCCTCACAGGGAGCTTGCACACTATCCCCGATATCCACCGACTTTTTAACCTTAACAAGTGTGAATGGATGGCTCGAGACCCAGGTACTTATAGTGAGGAGATGGTACGGGAGTTCTACGCCTCTTATGCCACCACTCTCCGTGGCTCGATCTCCAAGAGGTCCAAGCCCATAGCCCAGGATCCTCTCACTTTCACGATGGTCCGGGGATGTCCGGTGGACATATCACATGCCACTATCAGCCGCTTTCTCTATGGGCCTACCACAGGTCACTCCTGGTCACTAAACACAGCAAAGTGTGATTACAGATGGGACATCGTGCGGAGCGGTGCCTTCCAGAGGAATGCTGAGCAGCGAGCGATTGTTATACAATGGTTGGCTAGGTACATTGATGCGGATGGCGAGCATGTGAAGTGGGTCGCCATACCACGGTTGGGTATCCGAAAGGCCACATTAAATTTTGCGGCCAAGTTCTTCTGGTTGTTGGTGCGTATCAGGGTGTCGCCGACAAAAGCTGACAACCAACTCACTTGGGATAAAGCGGTCATGGTTGCAACATTAGTAGCAGGACTGGAGATTGACTTTGTCTGCATGCTGCTGGCAGAGATTCACGAGAGGGCATTCAAGACCTCCACTACTTACCCCTTTCCATGTTTGATTTTCCAATTGTGCGGGGACTCTGGAGTGACGATATGACATTGTGATAGGTTGATCCACCCTACTGGGGCTTTGGATATAGGCCTCATCCGAGATGAGGCAAATGTAGCGGCACCTCGCAGAGAGCCCCAGGTTGAGGTACCTCCCTTGGGCGCTGATCTTGTAGACACGGTGGGGCAGGCACAGGGCGGTGACCCCATTATACCAGATCGCTCTAATACTGTGCCGGCCTCCTCTTCCTAGGCCGTTAGTATGGATCCTAGTTCATCCCGGCCCACATCACAGTTAGGAGCTACTGTTGAGGGCATGATGGACTGGAAGGTCCAGGCCGTTAATAAACGTCTTGATGCTTTTGAATTGCGAGTCCTCGAGCGACCAGCCCCGACCATAGATCTATCCTCTTTTCAGGCTGAATTAGCCAGTCTCCGGGCCGACGTTGATGCTATTCTTGCCACCTCTGCAGTTGAGCCTCAGGCTGCACCTACAGCACTGGCTGATGATATGGTGTTGTATGCTTTATTCAGTAGGACCGCTGAGGAAGAGCCTGCGCCTACACATACCAAAGGTAAGAGGCATCGTTCTAGTCGCACTGAGGAGGAAAAAGCTCAAAAGAGACAACGTAGGCAAAAAAAGGAGGCTAGGAAGGCTTTGATTTTAGATGAAGAGTTGCGCCAGCAGAGGGTGCGTGAGAGTATTGTAGGGGCATCGAGTTCTGCCCCAGTTGTAGAGGTCCCGCCTGTTGTGAGGGACGTTGTGAGCACCACTGATGGTGCTATGATGGGTGATGTGGGCACTATTGAGGGTGACCCAACTATTGTTCCAGCGGGCTCCGGGAAACCGGACACACCCGCTCGTTCATGATTCTTCGGCGCTATGAACCACAAGTTGGCTTAACCCAATCCATTATCTTTTACTGTTTTTGTATGCATTGGGGATAATTGCATCTATTTTGTTGGGGGTGGGGTAAATGGATTCTGAGTGATAGAGTAAAGTATGAGTAACCCAACTTATAAATCCTCTCTTGGGGTTTTCTTACCTGTGCTCTTTTTCCCCAAGAGGCTTCTTAATTTCTGTTAAATCGGCATGTGTTAGGATTGTATGTATAGAAGCATGAAAAAGAATAAAGCATGATGGCCTATGAAAAATACACCCGTCCAAATTTTGTGATGTGTGCTAGAATTGGTAGGCTAAAACTAGTTGAATGTGTTGGCTCTGAGTATGACATGATAATGAATCAACTTGAAGGCAAGACTTAAGCTGAAACTTGAACTGGGTAATCTGGTAATCAGATAATGAAACGATGTGCCAATAGTGTGTGAGAATAGTTGATTGTTCAAACAGTTTTTGTGCAAAACTAGAACTTGCCCGGTTAGTCCTGCTAATTTAGTAAATAAATAATTAGACCAGTATAATTTAGTAAAAATAGTTAATTGACAATTCTTTTGGGTTCGATAATCTGGTTCTTTTAAGAGCCGCTATATTACTGGCTCGACCGCGTACACTTGCGTGTGCAATTGGGAGCAACAAGTTTGTCGCGCGTTTTTGGTGCCGCTGTCGGGGACTTTGAAATTAACTATTTTTCTAGGTTATACTTTTTCTTTTTATTTACTTATTTTTTATTTTTTATTTTTAAGTAGTTTTTTTTCCGACAATTATTATTTTTCTTTCTTTGAATAATTTGGTACTCTTATTGATATGGATGATTGGGATAAATCGAGATTGGGTGATGAATGTCCTTTATGTCATATATGTGGTCGTCAATATATTCATTGGATTGGTTGCCCTAAATCTTATTCCCTTTTCCCGAACCCCTATTATGATTCTTCTGTTATTTGTGATGTTGGTAGGGGCGATGAAGTGGAGAATGCAAAACAAGTTTCACTTATGGAATGTACGGACATGTTGGACAAGGTTAATTCAAAAATCACCGACAGTTATTTGAATGCATGGAAGAGCAAAAAAAATTCATGAAACTGCTGAATGAGCTTGACGCTATTCAATTAGAAATTATAGTCCAAACTAAATTAGAAGAGTGTGAAGCCCAACAAGGAGAAAGTTATGAAGAAACAGAGATAGTGAGCCAATCTTGGCAACAAGAACAAACTCAACTTCTAAACTTTCAAGAGTCTATTCTTGATGGTCTAATATACATGACAACCCAACTGATTTAAAGGAAGAGTTGAGCTTACACAAGAAATAGATCAATTTGGCTCAGATATTCATGACTTAGACGTTGACTTGAACAAAAAGATTGAGGCGTCTGAAGCCCAATTACCAATTGTCGTGGATAATGACCAACTAGTGAAGCAAAAAGAAGAATTCCAACCATTCAACTACATCTTATTCCTTAATATCGATGTTAAGAAAGTGAGAATGTTGTAAATAATATTGCTTTGGAGTTAAGGCAACTTGAATCTCATTCAAAACACTTTTCTATAAAATCTGAACTAACGGATGAGTGTATAGATGAGGTACAAGGCCCCTACATTCTAAAGTTGTTTAGATCACGTAGACAAAACGACATGCCTCACCTAAGGGCCAAGAAGTGCAAGATGCGACATATATTACTTGGTTCCTTTATCTTTATACCACCTCCCCTTGAGAGGAGTAGAAAAATAAATGCAAAGTTAGGGATAAAATTCATAAGTTCAAAGTGGGATGAAAAGTGGTGAATTTATTGTGTCGTGCCGTGACGTTAAACTAGGCGCTTATTGGGAGACAACCCAATTTATAGTGTAACTTCCCATTTTTTTCATTTGTTTAGTGTCATTTTTTAGTGTGATTTTTACAGGTTTTGGAGAAGTCTGAGTATCCAAAATTCGAAGCAAAGGAACACGTTTGAGCTTAAGTGTAGGGTGCGTACGACCCTTGATGAAAATAAAAAGAACATACTTCTAGCTAGGCCTAAAGGCCTCAGGGAGTTTTTCTAACCCTTGTTTTAAATTTTATTTGATGCTTTGGGACCATATCATCTTTTTAAGTGTGCGGAGGAAGACTAAATTTCTAGTTTTTATTGTTTTATTGAGTCTTTTATTTTTTTTGGATGGGTTCCTTGGCTTTTATTTTCGGGTTTTTTCCTAAGGATAGTCCCTTTGAACCGAGTGTCTTTTATTTTTTTAGGAATAAGTTTTCTTTTAATTATTTTTTATTTTGAGAGAAAAGAAAATACCCTTTTGAGTGGTGTGATATTTGCTATTTAGGTCTAATTTTTGAGTAGTACTCTCCTGTGAATGCTTGATTAAAAACAAATGCAGACTCTTTGACATCTAAGCTCATGGTTGTGACTTTATATATAGCTTATTTTAATTTGTAGTTTGTTATGATCCTGTCTCTCTTAGAAGTTGAATTGATCCATCTTGATTGATACTTATGCCATGTGTGGTGAGAATTTGTTTATTCCATATTTTGCATCCTAGTCTAGAACTTGCCCTACATGTTATTGAAGCGAAATAAAAAATGTTGTTTTATTTCGGAGATGATAATAGGCTTTCTTTGATTTGTCTAGTGAATTTTAGCCTTTTTAGATATTTTATCACTAGTTAGCCCTTTTGTGCATGTAGCCTTTTGTGGTAGCCATATTTTGCTCTTGACTATTTTGTTGAATCCCTAATTTTTGCACCTTGCTTCCTTGAGCATTATAGCATAGACTTATTCTAATTATCAATTCTGAGAAAAAAGGATGGTTGAGTGAAAAAGTAATCAATGTTAGCTACAAAAGTGCTTTAAAAGCCCAATTTTAAAGAATGTGATGTGAAAAAAAAAATAGATGAACAAAAGAAGTTACCTTGATGATGGCCCTGGTCCTTCCAAGGACATCGTGCACCTTAACGCATGTAAAATACGTAAGTTTAGGGTGGCTATTATGAAGGAAAACTTTAAAAACAAAAAAAATAGATTGAAGCATTTTTGAGATGATGAGACTTACTTGTGAAATAATTGTTGAAGAGAGGGTTGAAAATAAAGAGAAAAAAATAATGGGTGATGAAGTCTAAAATTGCATAGTGCTTAAGGAAGTGTAAGTCACTATTATATAGTTTTCCTACCCCGTCCCCTAGCCTACATTACAATCCGTTGAAGTCCTATTTGATTCTACTCAAACATGCTTAACTAGTGGAGACGTACATAATAGGCAAGCCTATGGTTTTTTGTGCATACATGTGAATTTTATTTTTGAGTGCGAGTTGTTATTTGATGTGAAGTCCTTAATTTATATTCAATCTTTTGGATTGAGTGTATGAACTATTTTTTTCTTGTGAGGGCACTTGTTTAATGATGGATAGGTGATTTTATTAGTTTTCTTTGATGAGAATAGGTGAGCAAACTTAATTTGATGAAGTTAAAGTCTTTTCCTTGAGGTTAGGAGGTTAAAGGTTTGTTGCTTATTTGGATGTCTTGCATAATGAGTGAGAAGTGTGCTTGATGTTTTGAAATTGGTATATGGCCTAATTGTTTGTAATAATCAAAGTGATGACATTCTTATTTTGATTTATTTGAGATGAGTTTTAATGTTTACTCGAGGACGAGAAAAAGTTTAAGTGTGGGGTGTTGATTTGAGACCAAAAATACATGTTTTTCTATCATTATTTGCCTCACATTTATTATTTATATTTGTCCTTTTTGAGCATGAATTTTATGGATTGTGCTAAATAGTGTATTTTATTTGTAGGATTAAACTTGTGTAAAGTTGAAGAAGTTTGGAGCTAAAACGAATTAAAGGTGAAATGTTGAAAAATGAAATTAAGCAGACAACTTAATGGATTAAATTTAACATAATAATATATAAAATATAAAGTTGCGAGGAAAGCAGGCTTGATAGGGCCAAGTCTTCATTTGTAGGACTTTGATGGTTCATGTCATTCATGTAGGCTTGGGTGTTTCATTCGGGCCCTATTGGGGCACCCTGTGGGCCAATGCGTACAAGCTTGGGCTTTCTTAACAATGTTCAAATTGAAAAGGAGTATGCTTCCACGTGGCAGTTAGTGGAAGCACTAGAGAATTGAGGCGGTTAGATGGTTACAGTACGCACAGAATTTTATTCCATTTGGTTTTGGAATAACAATTGATTTTGGACTCAGTTATTTTATTTAAGATTTTCTACATTTATAAATAGTTCATAAAAATAATTATTAGAGTACATCATTCTAGAGGAGAAGATCAATCATAGGGCATCAAAGTATAAAGTTGTCAATATTTTTCAGGTTATTTTCTTCTTCTTTCATTTCTTAGAGATTAGTGGCTAACGTTGTCAATATTTTCAGGGTTTTTTTCTTCTTGTTTCTTTTCTTAGAGATTAGTGGCTAAAGCCCTAGTTCTGGGGCTGTAGCTACGAATTGATTGTTGATTATTTAAGGCTTTTTGAATTAATTATTGATTGTCATTATAAGTTACTTCTATATTCTTGTTTTAGTATTTCTTGACTGGCCATCTAAAGATAAATTTATTGTCTAATCTTAAAATCGAGAGAGGAAGGATTAGATAGACCAGAGAATATAGAGAGCTCGATCGACCCACTTGATTGAGGTGATTTATGTTTAGGAGTGATGCCCGGACGAACAACTTGCTTGGTTACGAAACATGATGAAATATAAATGCTCGCCAGTTAGTCTATTTATTCCTGCTCAACGATGTAGTTAAATAGCTAACTGGAGTAGGCGACAGGAGGTGTGAACCCGACTCATACAATTAACCCTATAAACCAGTAACTTGACAACTAAAATTAGTTCTAAGCCAAGAATATAATACATGAGATTCATTGCATGCTGCAACCTTGGAATTTTCCAACCATTGTAAGTAATTTTATTATTTTGTTCTTGCATTCTTTTCATTTGGGACCCTTAAATAAATAATTAGACCAGTATAATTTAGTAAAATTAGTTTGGCAAGTCCTTTGGGTTCGATAATCTGGTCCTTTTAAGAGCCGCTATATTACTTGTGCGACCGCGTACACTTGCGTGTGTAATTGGGAGCCACAAGTTTTTGGCGTGTTTTTGGTGCCGCTGCCAGGGACTTGGAAATTAATTATTCTTCTAGGTTATACTTTTTTTTTAATTAGTTGTTTTTTTCGACAATTATTATTTTTCTTTAGTTGAATAATTTGGTACTCTTATTGATATGGATGATTGGGATAAATCGATGTTGGGTGATGAATGCCCTTTATGTCATATATGTGGTTGTCAATATATTTATTGGATTGGTTGCCCTAAATCTTATTCCCTTCTCCCGAACCCCTATTACGTTTCTTCTGTTATTTGTGATGTTAGTAGGGGCGATGATGTGGAGAATGCAAAACAAGTTTCACTTATGGAATGTACGGACTTGTTGGACAAGGTTAATTCAAAAATCACCGAACAATTATTTGAATGTGTGGAAGAGCACAAAAAATTCATGAAACTGTTGGATGAGCTTGACGCGATTCAATTAGAAATTATAGTCCAAACTAAATTAGAAGAGAGTGAAGTCCAACAAGGAGAAAGTTATGGAGAAACATAGATAGTGAGTCAATCTTGGCTACAAGAACAAACTCAACTTCTAAAGTTTCAAGAGTCTATCCGTGATGGTCTAATATACATGACAACTCAGATATTCATGACTTAGAGGTTGACTTGAACAAAAAGATTGAGGCGTCTGAAGCCCAATTACCAATTGTCGTGGATAATGACCAACTAGTGGAGCAAAAAGAGGAATTCCAACCATTCAACTACACCTTATTCCTTAATATCAATGTTAAGAAAGAGTATAAAAGTGAGAATGTTATAAATAATTTTGCTTTGGAGTTGAGGCTGCTAGAATCTCATTCAAAACACTTTTCGGTAAAATCCGAACTAATGGATGAGTGTATAGATGAGGTACAAGGACCCTACATCCTAATTTTTTTAGTACACGTAGACAAAACGACATTCCTCACCTTAGGGCCAAGAAGTGCAAGATGCGACATATATTACTTGGTTCCTATATGTTTATACCACCTCTCCTTGAGAGGAGTAGAAAAATAGATGCAAAGTTAGGGGTAAAATTCATAAGTTCAAAGTGAAAAGAAAAGAGGTGAATTTATTTGTGTCGTGCCGTGACATTAAATTAGGCGCTTATTGGGAGACAACCCAATTTATAGTGTAACTTCTTTTTTTTTTAAATTTGTTTAGTGTCATTTTTTGTGTGTGATTTTTACAGGTTTTGGAGAATTTGAAGCAAAGGAGCACGTTTTAGCTTAAGTGTGGGGTGCGTAAGACCCTTGATGAAAATAAAGAGAACATGCTACTAGTTAGGCCTAAAGGCCTCAGGGAGTTTTTCTAACCCTTGTTTTAAATTTTATTTAATGCTTTGGGACCATAGCATCTTTTTAAGTGTGGGGTAGAAGAATAAATTCCTTGTTTTTATTGTTTTATTGAGTCTTTTATTTTTTTAGGATGGATTCCTTGGCTTTTGTTTTCGGTTCTTTTCCTGAGGATAGTCCCTTTGAACCTAGTGTCTTTTATTTTTTTAGGAATAAGTTTTCTTTTAATTATTTTTTATTTTGAGAGAAAAGAAAAGTCTCTTTTGAGTGGTGTGATACTTGCTATTTAGGTCTAATTTTTGAGTAGTACTTTCTTGTGAATGCTTGATTAAAAACAAATGCAGACTCTTTGACATCTAAGCTCATGGTTGTGACTTTGTATATAGCTTATTTTAATTTGTAGATTGTTATGATCCTGTCTCTCTTAGAAGTGGAATTGATCCATCTTTATTGATACTTGTGCCATGTGTGTTGAGAATTTGTTTATTCCATATTTTGCATCCTAGTCTTGAACTTGCCCTGCTTGTTATTGAAGCAAAATAAACAGTGTTGTTTTATTTAGGAGATGAATAGGCTTTCTTTGATTTGTCTAGTAAAATTTTGTCTTTTCAAATATTTTATCACTAGTTAGCCCTTTTGAGCCTGTAGCCTTTTGTGGTAGCCATATTTTGCCCTCAACTGTTTTGTTGAACCCGTAGTTTTTGCACCTTGCTTCCTTGAGCATTATAGCATAGACTTATTCTAATTATCAATTCTGAGAAAAAAAGATGATTGAGTGAAAAAGTAATCAATGATAGCTACAAAGTGCTTAAAAAGTCTTTTTTGAAAGAATGTGATGTGAAAAAAAAGAATAGATGAACAAAATAAGTTACCTTGATGATGGCCCTGGTCCTTCCAAGGACATCGTGCACCTTAACGCATGTAAAATACGTAAGTTGAGGGTGACTATTATGAAGGAAAACTTTAAAAAGAAAAAGAAAAAAGATTGAAGCATTCTTGAGATGATGAAACTTGTGAAATAATTGTTGAAGAGAGGATTGAAAATAAAGAGAAGAAAATAATGGGTGATGAAGTCTAAAATTGCAAAGTGCTTAAGGAAGTATAAGTCACTATTATATAGTTTTCCTACCCGTTCCATAGCCTACATTACAACCCGTTAAAGTCTTATTTGATTATATTCAAACATGCTTAATTAGTGAAGACGTACATAATGGGAAAGCCTATGGTTCTTTGTGCATACATGCAAATTTTATTTCTGAGTGCGAGTTGTTATTTGATGTGAAGTCCTTAATTTATATTCAATCTTTTGAATAGAGTGTATGGACTATTTCTTCTTGTGAGGGCACTTGTTTAATGATGGATAGGTGATTTTATTAGTTATTTTTTATGAGAATAGGTGAGCAAACTTAATTTGATGAAGGTTAAAGTTCTTCCTTGAGGTTAGGAGGTTAGAGGTTTGTTGTTTATTTAGATGTCTTGCATAATGAGTGAGAAGTGTACTTGATGTTTTGAAATTGGTATATGACCTAATTGTTTGTATTAATCAAAGTGATGACATTCTTATTTTGATTTATTTGAGATGAGTTTTAATGTTTACTCGAGGACGAGTAAAAGTTTAAGTGTGGGGTGTTGATGTGAGCCAAAAATATATATTTTTAATCATTATTTGCCTCACATTTATTATTTATATTTGTTTCTTTTTAGCATGAATTTTATGGATTGTGCTAAATAGTGTATTTTATTTGTAGAAATAAACTTGTGTAAAGTTGAAGAAGTTTAGAGCTAAAATAAATTAAAGATGAAAGGTTGACGAAGAAAATCAAGCAGACAACTTAATGGATTAAATTTAATATAATAATATATAAAATATAAAGTTGCATCATTCAAATTGAAAAGGAGTATGCTTACACGTGGCAGTTAGTGGAAGCGCTAGAGAATTGAGGCGGTTGGACGGTTACAGTTCGCACGGAATTTTATTTCGTTTGGTTTTGGAATCACAATTGATTTTAGATTTAGTTATTTTATTTAGGATTTTCTGCATATATAAATAGTTCATAAAATAATTATTAGAGGACATCAATCTAGAGGAGGAGATCAATCATAGGGTATCAAAGTGTAAAGTTGTCAATATTTTTCAAGGTTCTTTTCTTCTTTTTTCTTTTCTTAGAGATTAATGGCTAAAGCCCTAGTTCTGAGGCTGTTGCCACGAATTGATTGTTGATTATTTAAGGCCTTTTGAATTAATTATTGATTGTCATTATAAGTTACTTCTATATTCTTGTTTAAGTATTTCTTGACTGGCCATCTAGAGATAAATCTATTGTCTAATCTTAAAATTGAGAGATGAGAGTTTAGATAGACCAGAGAATATAGAAAGCTCAATCGACCCATTTGATTGAGGTGATTTGTGTTTAGGAGTGACGCCCGGACGAACACCTTGCTTGGTTACGAAACATGATGAAATATAAATGCTCGCCAGTTAGTCTATATATCCCCGCTCAACGATGTAGTTAGATAATTAACTGGAGTAGGCGACTAGAGGTGTGAACCCGACTCATACAATTAACCCTGTTAACCAGTAATTTGACAACTAAAATTAGTTCTAAGCCAAGAATATGATACATGAGATTCATTGCATGCTGCAGCCCTGGAATTTTTCAACCATTGTAAGTAATTTTATTATTTTGGTCTTGCCTTCTTTTTTCTTTTGGCACCGTTAAATAAATAATTATACCAATATAATTTAGTAAAAATAGTTAATTGACAAGTCTTTTGGATTCGATAATCTGATTCTTTTAAGAGCCACTATATTACTTACCCGACCGCATACACTTGCGTGTGCAATTGGGAGGAACAATTAGAAATAAAATAGTGCAAATAAAAACAAAAATAAAAGCAAGTGGCCATATTATATTTATATTAAGAAGAGTTGAGCTACAGTTCTATTTGTTCATTTCAATGTACTATATCTAGATATGAAATGGCTTCACTAATAAGTGATGACATTAATAGTGGATGGAGGGAGTATTTCATTCGATTCTGTTTAAGGATTAAAAAGAAACTGTGATTAACATCAACAAGAGCATGTGCTCTTGAGATTATTATTGAAAAGTGTATCTTAGACATTTTTTTTTTGTTTGAAAACCATACGTTTTGGCTGTGAAATTTTGAAATCTATTAGTGGTATGATAGTTTTTGAAAATTCTTGAATTTAACTTCAAGTTAAATTTCAATTTTTTTAATCACAAGATATATTTTTTGGAGTTTAATTCCAAAAAAAGTATAAAATTCTTATGATCAAACACTTTACAAGCTAGTGTTGGACTATAAATTTTTAATTATATTTAACAAATTACTTTTGGGTGAAGTTTTACTATGCGCTAGGCAGTGGCGGAACCAAGATTTTCAATAAGAGGGTTCAAAATCTGAAAAAATAGACACACGAAGTAGTTGAAGGGGGTTCGACATCTACTATATATACCTAAAAAATTATTTTAATCATGTATAAATAATATAATTTTTTGCCGAAGGGGGTTCGGATGAACCCCTAGTTTTAAGGTGGCTCCGCCATTGGCGCTAGGCCATAAATTTTGAAAGAAATATTTAACTTTAAAAAAAGTTTGATATCATAAGGGAAAAAAGAAAGAAAATAAGAATTAGGTTCTTTTGAGATAATATTAAGGACATTTTAAAATTAAAATATTGATGTTAAAAACAATTTAAAACCACGTTATAAACGAAGTACATCTTTTATGTTTCTTATACCAAGAATTAGGAATATGAGTAATATTATTTTATACAAATGTTCAGAAAAGCAAGGTTCATAATGAACGTAACAACTATGTTCGGAGATGAAACAAACAAAAACCCCAAAGAGAGCATTATTATTGTTTTTCGGCAACTAAAAATACCTGGAAGACGTTCATCTGCATTATATTATCAGATGTGATTTTATTCTTACCATGAAGGTCATTTATATTGCATTGTCGAATGAGATGATGCCACTACTCTAAGAGTCAATCATATCGTATTGTCGAATGAGATGATACCGCTACTCTGAGGGTCATTTTTTATTGTCAAATAAGATGATATCACTACTCTGAGGGTCATTTTTATTGTATTCTCAACTGAGACGATATCACTACCCAGAAGATACCTAGAAGATCACCCTGTTGCTCGGTGAGGCATTATCTTCGTTCGGTATCGGGAAGCGTCATCAGTATCTTCATGCATCGCGAGAAAAGAGATTCATGCATTGCAATAGAAGATTCATGCATCATGGTCGCGGGAAAAGATTCATGCATCGCGAGAAAAGGGATTCATCCATTGCAAGAAAAGATTCATGCATTGCGAAAAGAGATTCATGCATTGCAAGAGAAGATTCATGCATCACGGGAAAAGATTCATGCATCGCGAGAAAAGGGATTCATGCATTGCAAGAAAAGATTCATGCATTGCAAGAGAAGATTCATGCATTGCGGAAAGAGATTCATGCATTGCAAGAGAAGATTCATGCATTGCGGAAAAAGATTCATGCATTGCAAGAGAAATATTCATGCATCGCGAAAAAGTCATGTATAGCAAGAGAAAGAAGTCATGCATAACAAGAGAAAGAAGGAAACCATGCATCCCGTGAAAATCAATATCGATTGCATAATTTTTCTTTGCAAAAACGACATCAAGAGAACTATCAACATATTACATCTGCCTATTTTATTACTTCGTCATCAAAAAAAGAATACATTGAAGATTATATTGCAAATATGAGGCACAAGCTTTATTTGCTTTACGTCAAACCTGATGGAGTTGACGTCAAATGTTCAAGGAGAACAATTAAGTGTCAACACGATAAAAGACACTGTCTCCCATTTGAATTGCATTTTTTTTATGCTAACGAGTTTTATCTCAGTCTTTGTCAAGAGCATCCAAAAGGATGAAATCTCCAAAACAAACCACAGGTGCGGACAACATCAAAATGGATGCAGCACAACGTGGAACCTTTTCTTAGCAGCGAACTGGGACATAGTCCAAAGAGGAATGTCAAACTCTTAGGACGCGAGCAGAAGAGCGACTTCCACCACAATCAAACCACACTCCTATCAGAAGGCATGTAAGTCTTTCTTTAGGTTTATCAGTTTCAGTTTCGCATCTGAAAAATTTTGTTTTCACCGGAGGCAACTTTCTAATCTGAGTGACAATGCACCAAGAGCTTTGGAAATTATGTCCGTGTAAGTTCTTACTTATGAGTGTGAAGTGCATCACATTCATGGCTAAGAGGTTGCGAGCCTCTTTTACATACTCGACTTACTTGTCACTCCTCCTAAACCGAAGGTTATCTTGCATAATAGATTTATTTTTCAACCGATTGAGTCGAAATGCAAGCATCCTGATTCTCTAAGTTTGGGGGATATATAGGCGGGATCAATGTTGAAAACTCGATTGTACTCCAACATTCTCTCCTAAATCTTATTTCCGATAATAATTGATTTATGAGCTTCTTAATATTCAAGCGATTTAAAATAATTAGCTATGTCAAATTCAAATAGTTTCAAGGTTAGTGTAAATAATTTCAATCGATTTCTATAGTATTTGAATAATAAATATATTTCATATAATTATATAAGTAATTAGTATATTTTATAAATATTTGAAAATCATATCAAAAGATTTTTGCTTCGTTAAAATAAATATTTTATTAATTTAGTTTTAGTTTGAATTATAGCTTTAATTTTGAATTAATTAGTTTATTGAAAATCGATTAGTTTATAATTAAGTTAATTATTTTATCTCGTTAAGATTTAAAAGCTCATAAATTAATTATGTTAATTTGTCCTATTTGAATTCTAGCCGAATCTTCTAAAATTAATTCATTTGGCCACCTTTTTTAATCCGCTTGCTAAATTGTTAACTAGTTCCTATTATTATTTTAGCCAAAATCTAACCTTTTATTCAAACCCATTTTAAGACCAAAATTTGGGCCACTTTGTAGCAGCCCAATACAATTTTATAGCAAACACAACCCAATTCTATACCAACAACCCATACCCACCAATACATACACAATATGTACAGCAGTACATACGCTACCTCCTGTAAGTTTTCCTCTTCTTCTTCCAGCGAAGAACTAACACGCAAACCCAGAAATTCAGTGAAAAATCCCAGCAAATTCGGAAATCTCATCACCCATCTGCAAACCCATACTCTAGCAAGCCCCAATGTCAACCTTCACGTCCCCTCCTTCCCCCATTTTTGCGGAATTCAACTTTTTCCCCATCCCTTTACTGTTGCTTTGAAAATGGCAGAAGAAAAATTTTGTTTGAATTTTCCAACGGATTTCCCCCCTTCTAAATCGCTCAATATTTCCCTATAAATAGTTTTCGATGTTCAAGAGCAAGAAAAAAGAGGAGAGGGTTTTTTTTTGGGAGTTTGAATTCTTGAGAGCAATAGTAACTTGTACACTTTAAAAAAATTTCAAACTTAGTTTGCTGATTCTAAGTTCCGAAAGATCGCCGCTCGGACTTTCTTGATTTGCCAGTCGTAGTTGGATTTTGTGGTGAAAGTCGCTATTCTCCAACTCGTTTGCTCCCAGTCGCTGCTCCAAGAAAGGTAATTTCGCCCCTCTTACTTTTCCGCCTCAATTGGATGTATTATGTACTCAATGTTTGCTAAATGCTCTGCTATGAATAACAATTGGTTTCTTCTCTTCGGTCCCCTGCATCTGCTTCATTTCTTCTGTGAAATTTTGAACCATAAGCATAGGGTAGCATAATGATAAAATTCCTTTGGGATCATGAGTTGGTAGTGAGGTTCATTGGCTGGATGGTATATTTAAAGCTAGCTGAATCTTCTTTTAATTTTTGCTCGAAATAATATACTATACATTTGATTTCAACTTTGAGCATGCTGGATATCATTCTGTTTCCTCACTACTTGTTGGTATATTTTGGTTATCTTCTCTGCTGTTTTGATATGTTGCAGTAGCTTCTCGCCATGGCTAACTTCATCCCGTAGGAATTATTTATGTTCTTAGGCGATTTGAATGTTGGTCGTGTTTCTCTTGTATCCCAGCTACTGATGTTATGCTTGTAGTTCACTATAATCGTGTTCTAACTTAGCTCATATTCCTATTATTCACTTACTTCCAAATAAACATTGAGCCCTATGTGCTAAGGCTGTTTGAATTAATAATGCGACCGATTTTGAAATGCTACTTTTATGAACATGCTAAGGATTCTAATAAATTGTTGGCTATCACTAATTTGCATCGTAAATCACTGTAATAGAAAGGATTCAATCCGGTTTTGTTACTCATCTTGCAAATTATTGACCCTTCCTGTTAAAGTGCTCAACTTTTGGGACACCTTATCGTAATAATGTTTGTTTAAGTTCAGTTGTGACATTAATTTCAATGTGTTTGTTTAAAGTAAAAAGAGGTTCTTTAAGTTTAAATTTGTAGGTTGTTCGAAGTTTGTTCATGCCTTTGGGTTTTCAATTCTATATTCATAGAACTCGTCGTTTGCTACTTTCCTTATTAGAATCCCATCTTCTCCCTTAGTATTTATGTGACTTATTAGTTAGCTAAAAAGTCTAGTTGTCATTTTAGAATTGTTAGGAATATAGTAATTGGGTTTTATGGTCTCAAGACACTTTCTTTTTCTTTCTTTAAAGAAATTAAATGTGTTTTGATGCCTAATTAATGTAGGTAACTGATACAGCAATATTGTTTGCCATTTTGCTTTGTTTTTATTTGTCCATTTTTTGCTTATGTGAAGGGAATTTCAGTCATGCCATTTGTTTGTTTATTACCTGGACTAATTTAAATGTATTCATATGTTATGCTCTTAATTGAATCTAGTAAGTCCTTGTTATTCTTCCATGCTAGTTCATCATAGTCCCATTATGTTTATTAAAGATCATCGCAATAATTTATTTTACCATAAGTTGTGTAGTTTCATTTAAATGCACTATTATTATTTTAAATATTAATCTACATTTCCTTGCTTTTTT
>NW_026032461.1:154251-161241 GCF_019186545.1 Solanum stenotomum
ATATTTATACATTGATATAGCGGTTCAGGGCAGCAAATACAGGTCAAAAATGCAAAAATACAGGGCTAAAGTGAAATATAAGTGTTCGGAAGCAAGAGATACATGAAAAGAGCCTATGCACATGCTGATATACACCGATATACAACTGATGTATACCAAAAACGGGATTGAGTAAAATCCCCAGAATTTGCAGCAAATTTGGCCCAAAAGGGGCCCAATTTCCTAATATCTTTTACTCTTTTAATTGATTTGCTTATGCTTGACTAATTTTATTTAATTCTAACTATAATTTATTTTAATTAACTTAATTAGATCCCCCAAAAGATGAGTTATTTCTTAGTGTTGGTTTGTTTTAAATATTCTTTTTGTGTTGTGGTCATTTATTTTACTAATCAAATACCAATCAATTTTTATATCGTTAATTAAGTTAAATCGTTGCTCTTAAAAAGATTTGTTATTTAACACTTTTCACTCAAATCACGTTCTAACTCATTTTAAAATGTTTTATGTTTAAGTGTTTTTTCTCAAATAAACTCGGAAAATGTAAGTCATTTTTTTATCAATTAAAATAATAATAATAATAATAATAATAATAATAATAATAATAATAATACTTACTTGGTCATTTTCGCAAAAGGTTTAGTCATTTAATAAGAAATGATTTTCATGCTTTAATGTATTAAATAGGTTTAAGTTATTTTAAAATGAATTAAATAAATTCTAATTAACCTAGTTTTATTAATATTCTAATCACTTATATTTCAAGTCAAATATTTCATTTTGGATCCCTTTTCTCTAAAAATAAAATAAAATGAATGTGTCACTTATTTAACTTTTTTTTAAGTTAACCAAATATTGTAAGTTATTCTTCTTATGTTAAATCACCTTTTCTAAAAATTAGTCAAAAAAATATATTTTAAGTCAAGTCGCAGGTCAACCGCATGTTAGCGGGCACTTCGAATGCTTAATCTCTTCTCGAAGTGTAAATTGAACCCCGAACCCTCTTTGGTATTTTCAAATGATTTTTTCTGTTTAAATCTTTGAAAATTATAAGATTTCTTAATTTCTTTAAAAAATTAAGTGGCGACTCTTTTCTAAGTATTTTTCTTAAAATATTTTATACTTAGAACATTTCAAAAATGTGATTTTTCTATAGATAGGAAGATTACGGCACAACAGAATCAACAACAAATTCTTACAAAAAAATATCCTTAAAAAGAAGAACTTGCCAATTTATGCAGAGATAATAGGAGTAGGACTTCAATTTTGTAGTGAAGAATACTTGTAAGTTATAAGTTGTAGATTTTCTAGCAGTCTTATATTTAGTTTGGAATCATGCTAGGGTTCTTATTTGTTTTTAATTTCAATTAAGTAAGAAATGGTATTAGATGAGATGGCAAAAAAAAAGGGTGGCTAAGAAAAGGGGTGGGGCCAGATGAGGTGACAAAACCGAGTTTTAATTAAAAAAAATTAAAAGGTTAACTCTAAGGAAAAAGCTTATTTTAAAGTAAAAAAATGTTACCTTTGGTAGAGATCGAGAACTAGCGCAATCCTTCTTTGTGTAGGAGACTTTGACCAATGCACCAAAGAAACTTTTAATTATCAAGGTGCACAATTAAATATATTATTGTTTTATTAACTATATATATATAATTTTTATAAAAAAGTTATCAGGTGCACGTGCACCCTCGTGATATATATATATATATATATGATTTTTATAAAAAAAGTTAACAGGTGCACGTGCACCCTCACGAATACATGTGGGTCTGCCTCTCCACCATACCCTTTTGAACCTTTCAAGATTTCTCTAATTTCTGTGGCTCCCTCCTTTTCTTGATTCATGGTCCCAATCGAAATGTAATGATAATTCAAATATTATTTACTCCTCTGTCTAATACTCCTTCTATTCCTATTTATTTGTCCACTTTTTCATTTATAGTTATCCTTAATTACTTGTTCATTTTGACAAATTAAGAAAAGACAATTTTTTTTAATCTATTATACCCTCAATTAAATGATTAATTACTTTGAAAAATATATAACTTTTCATCTACTTCATAATTAATAGGGATAAAATGATAAACTCATTATGTCATTAATTATTTTCTTAATAGGTGTGTCAATTCAAAAGTGGATAAGCAATTAGGGACAGAGTGAGTAATATTTGTCTACTACTCCTCTCTATTTCAAATTAATTGAATTATGGGAAAAAAGACAAATATACTCCCAAACAATCGTTAATGATATATAAATATCCTCCGTTATATTTTTCGTTCATTAATACCCTGCCGTCCAAAAATCAGTGCACATTTGCCCCTCCCACTAATGGAAGACTTATTTAGTACACCTGTCGCAATTCTACAGCTCAACCCAATTTGACCAATTATTTAACCCAAAATTCAGATATCCACCCATTACCCGTTTAACCCACCTAATTTACCCATTACCCACACAAATAAACCCATTTTCTTAAGTATCTTCTTTTATCTAGAATTTTCATTAAAATCAAGCCTCAACCACCATGAAAGCTCACTGTGAAACTCAAGGAAGAATTGAAAAACTAATACCAACTAAATTAAATCCTCAACTTCCGACAATCAACGCCAGCAAGAGTTAATTTTCAATCACCGTCTTTTCATACCAACCGGAATTTCTGAGATCTAATCGATATATTCTTTGCAAGAATCTGTTGACCCCTTGCTATTCCCAATGTTCCACTCACTTCCCCACTAATTTTTGCCTCTTTTGCCCCCACACTTCTCTTCTCTTCTCTTCCTGCTTTTCTGATTAGATCTGTGCTAATTTCAGCTCAAATTGCTGTTGTTACTATGATGGTAGTGGTGTTTTGCAGCTGCATTGGCTTCATGGTGGTTGAGTAAATATGATTCTAAATTACTGATGCACAAACTGTTGGATTTGAAATTTATGGTGTCAACTCAACTTTTAATGAGTATGGAAAATTAATCAGATTTTATCTTCTTTGATGGGTAGAGAAGATGACTTGAAAGAAATGGGTTTATTTGTGTGGGTAATGGGTAAATTGGGTGGGTTAAAAGGGTAATGGGGGCAGATATTTGAATTTTAAGTTAAATAATTGGTCAAATTGGGTAGGGCAGTAGGATTGCGCCACGTGTGCCAAATAACTTTTCTGTTAGTGGGAGGGATAAATGTGCACTGATTTTGGACGGCAGGGGTATTAATGAGCGAAAAGTATGACGGAGGCTATTTATATACCATTAATAATAGTTTGGGGATATATTTGTCAAATTTAAGAAAAAAAGAGTAAGACATAAATTAGACATAATTTTCCATTTTTACCCTTATTAATTATTGTCAAATTTATGATTAAAATAACTAAACATTAATTATAATAACTAATTTCAATACTAACTAATGAATGGTAAAATTGGAAGAATATTCTAAAAGTAGTATTGAAAATTGAACAGTTAAGTTAATTTGAAAAATAAAAAATGTCTCAACAATTCAATTAATTTGAAATGGAGGGAGTATTGACTTTACACACTTTTTAAGAAAGTATAAATAGTAGAGTGATTTACTAATCATCATTTGAATATAATAAATACAATGTCTTGAAAAATATTATAGAGAAATGACTATAATTAGCGATAAAGATTAATTATGAATTAAGTATAAAATTACCTATTGATTTTATAAAGTAGACAAATATTGTTGGATATTCCAAAATAGTACCATGGACAACTATTGTTGGATAAATGGAGTAATCAATGACAAGTATTGTTGAACATTTCAAATCATTTTATTTTTTTGCTCTTTTCTGTAAATTCAATAAAAAAACAAATAGTACGATTTTTTGCCTTTTGACAATTTCCCCATAGGGTACAACGTGGACCTCCCATTTGTACCCGTTTCCTTATAAATTGAGACGGTCTAAATGTAATAATGTAATCCCGCCTTTTAATTTATTTATTATCATTATTTTCTATAAGTTTTACAAATTTCTAAATTTCTCATTTTCGCGCATCAGATTAGTGTATCTCACGCATCAGATTAGTTTATCATATATAAAATGTACATCAGATTAGTGTATCATGTATAAAATATAATGTATCTTACTTGACGATTAATAAAGTATCTCGCGCATCAAATTAATGTATCAGCGCTTATATTATTGTATCTTTTTGAGAGATTTTTGTAATTATAAACTTTTAAGGGATATATTGTAATTTTACCTTAAAAGTATGTGATTTCTGTAATTTGCCCATTTAATTATGACGTAATAATATTTAATATCCATTTCATGTGAAAATAATTAACAAATGTATATAACTCAATGGCAATTGATCCACAAATTAAATTGGCACAACTTTNTTGAAACTTATGGTGTCAACTCAACTTTTAATGAGTATGGAAAATTAATCAGATTTTATCTTCTTTGATGGGTAGAGAAGATGACTTGAAAGAAATGGGTTTATTTGTGTGGGTAATGGGTAAATTGGGTGGGTTAAGAGGGTAATGGGGGCAGATATTTGAATTTTAAGTTAAATAATTGGTCAAATTGGGTAGGGCAGTAGGATTGTGCCACGTGTGCCAAATAACTTTTCTGTAAGTGGGAGGGATAAATGTGCACTGATTTTTGAATGGCAGGGGTATTAATGAGCGAAAAGTATGACGGAGGATATTTATATACCATTAATAATAGTTTGAGGATGTATTTGTCAAATTTTAGAAAAAAAGAGTAAGACATAAATTAGACATAATTTTTCATTTTTACCCTTATTAATTATTGTCAAATTTATGATTAAAATAACTAAACATTAATTATAATAACTAATTTCAATACTAACTAATGAATGGTAAAATTGGAAGAATATTCTAAAAATAGTATTGAAAATTGAACAATTAAGTTGATTTGAAAAATAAAAAAGGTCTCAACAATTCTATTAATTTGAAATGGAGGGAGTATTAACTTTACACACTTTTTAAGAAAGTATAAATAGTAGAGTAATTTACTAATCATCATTTGAATATAATAAATACAATGTCTTGAAAAATATTATAGAGAAATGATTATAATTGGTGATAAAGATTAATTATGAAATAAGTATAAAATTACCTATTGATTTTATAAAGTAGACAAATATTGTTGGATATTCCAAAATAGTACCGTGGACAACTATTATTGGATAAATGGAGTAATCAATGACAAGTATTGTTGGACATTTTAAAACATTTTATTTTTTTGCTCTTTTCTGTAAATTCAATAAAAAAAACAAATAGTACGATTTTTTGCCTTTTGACAATTTCCCCATAGGGTACAACGTGGACCTCCCATTTGTACCCGTTTCCTTATAAATTGAGACGGTCTAAATGTAATAATGTAATTCTGCCTTTTAATTTACTTATTATTATTATTTTTTATAAGTTTTACAAATTTCTAAATTTTTTATTTTCGCGCATCAGATTAGTTTATCATATTTAAAATGTACATTAGATTAGTGTATCATGTATAAAATATAATGTATCTTACTTAACGATTAATAATGTATCTCGCGCATTAGATTAATGTATCAGCGCTTATATTATTGTATCTTTTTGAGGGATTTTTGTAATTATAAACTTTTAAGGAATATATTGTAATTTTATCTTAAAAGTATGTGATTTCTGTAATTTGCCCATTTAATTATGACGTAATAATATTTAATATCCATTTCATGTGAAAATAATTAACAAATGTATATAACTCAATGGCAATTGATCCACAAATTAAATTGGCACAACTTTCCTTATATAAGCAGCAGATCAGCGACGGGGAAGAGGCAGTGAAATTCAATTGTATATTATGGAGCATCTTCTTCAGCAACCTTCAGAGGTATGTTCCCTAATGCCTTGTAAACTGGACTGGTGTCAACTGAAGTTCAATGGCTGGGTATTTTGGAGCAGAAAACAGAAGGACGAGTTGGAATACCAGCAATCCATTAAGTCCATCTTTTGTGAGTGAGTCTGTTGTGAATATTTTCCAATTTTAGTTTAGCACTAATCTTTTTTATCTTTTTGATACAGCTTATTCTGTTGTTTCCATGTTTCCAACTGAGATATGGAGGATCCAATCTGTTATGGAGAAAGTGGAGACTCCAAATATTTCTATGCTTCAATTCTGGGCACCCATCAAGTTCAATGGATTTACTTTCCTGTCCACCGCGGATCAACCATTTGCTTTCTATAACGGAATTGATAAGAGGCTCTCTTCATACAGGAAGCTCTGTCTAGATACTTTGATTCCCATCAACAACAAGGAAATTCCATTTGGCCCCCCTGGACGAGTTTTCTCAAGACGCTTGCCAGAATATAACCCCGACGTCCGAACCTACTCCTCTGCAGAGTTTCCACTGCTTCAAACTGCAATTCGCTTGGAAATTCATTCTTATTATGCATTTCCAGTTTCCAACCTCCATGATCAGTGCCTTGGTGTATTTGAGATTGTATGTCCATACCCATCTCTCCCTCTTCCCAGCCTTATTATGGTATTCGCTCAACGACACTTTTGTTTATATCCGTTTGAACAATTCCATAATCCTTGTTTAATTTTCCATTCATAGGGCTTGGATTTCGAATCAGTTGGGTTGTACATTCCTAACTCATTGGACATGCTTTTTGGACCTTCAAATGTAAGGAGTTGCTGCCTTTTTTATTTTGGCGAAACTAAACAAAATAAATGAAAGTAAAAAAAAAAGAGATCAGCCCCACTAATTTCATAGCTTATCTTATCTTTTTTTATAGCCGCTGGAAGATGAAAGACTTGACGATATAGCGGGCAGCTTATATGAGATCCTTGAAAGACATAGTTTACCCTGCGCACAAATTTGGATTCCTATTTCCCGATCTGCCTCTTCGAAAGTCTTGTATTGTGCTGCTGCCTCCATATATGAACGTCCGGAACCAATGTATCATGCGTTTGAATATTCTTCTGAGGTCTGTATTATTGAGAGTGGCAAGGCATTGGTTGGG